>NC_133104.1:45050997-45357081 GCF_022965805.1 Primulina eburnea | reverse complement strand
CTATCAAGTCAAAATCTAATATTTGCAGGTCCTGTCATGACAAAGTTCACCATAGCACTGAGGGAAATTGGGACATATAAAGAAGTTCTTCGATCTCAGGTAAACTCATTATTTGAATCTAAGTTTTATGGGATTTTACTCTTATTTATTTATATAGCCAGTCCTGGTGGAAAAACTGCTTTTATCCTCCCTGTTTTTTTTTTTGGAGAGATTGATGACATAATTAAAAATGATCTCAAATAAGTATTGTACAAAATTTGTTTGTTGGTTCTCATATCATTTGTCTAAATTATTGTCTGTCTCAAGGTGACTTAGTGTAAAGAAATGAGTGATTAAGATATTATGCTTTCACTTACCATTTGACTGGTTGCATTTCATCCTTTCAGGTTGAGCACATGCTGAATGAAAGATTGCTTCAGTTTGTGAACTTAGATTTACAAGATGTCAAGGTACATTTTTTTATCATGCTGTTTGATGAGAAAAATAGCTCATACCTTATATTTGTGGTTATAAGTTCCTCAATATTTCATGCAGGTTAATTTATTCTGTTTTACAGTTTATTATTATTTATGTAATCTACTTAATAAGGAAATCTCAGTTACTATATGTAGAAGATTGAAATTATTGTTGGATAAAGCAATAATGTTCTTCTGTCATGTGCCCATCCCTAATGATCGAACTGTAGTATTTTGTCTTATGATCGATCTGTTCTGAGGCATGTATTAAATTATTTCTACTCACAGCCTGTATTGCTTTTTTTTTTTGCATTATTTTTTTCGCTTGCTACTTTGTTATAATTTGAAAGCAATAGGTTCTCATGGAAAAACATGTTATTTCCTCAATGTGATGGCTTTGGTTTACTTCTATACAGAACGAATATGTTGTTTTCTTTTCCTTCTTGTCCATCATTCTATTTTGGCCTTTCATAAGTTTTTGGTTGCCTTTAGGGAACTCTTTCTCCGTGGTAATTTAAATTTAAAATATGATATGGTTTTCCGCAAAAACTAGTTAGTGATATTTCATCTGAATTTTACATGCATGCTTTGCGATTTTTTAACCTAATATATATATATATATATATATATATATATATATATATATATATATATATGTTTATTTATTTTATTCACCGACAAAGTTTATCATGCAGGAGGCGCGAAAGCGCTTCGACAAGGCCAGTCTTCTTTATGACCAGGTGATCTTTCAGTATAGCCCTTCTGTTTTTCATTTGTACTTAGCTTTCTGAAGCATTCTTCAGTCAACTTGATTGGTTTTCTGGGGTGACTGGGTGCGTGGGTGGTTAGAATTTGTTTGACGTCTCACATCGGCTAGATTAAGTCTTTGGGAGTTGTATACATGAATTTGATCCGCTCCCTTGAGTTAGCTTTTGGAGTCCAAGTCTCAATCTTAATATGGTATTAGAGCCAAGGCCCACCATTATGTGTTGAACTACCATATGGGCCACCCATTCTCTTGTAAACTTCACGCTCAATTCCTGAACATGAGAGGGTGTGTTAGATGTCCCACGTCAGCTATATTAAGTCTTTGGAAGTTGTATATATAGATTTGGACAATCATCTCCCCTTGAACTAGCTTTTGGGGTTGAGTTAGGTCCAAGTCTCAATCTTAACATAATTCTATAATAGTTTTATGTGATACGACTTATCCAATATGCCTGACAAGGATAGCTTAGCGTAATAAAAAAGTGTAGATGAGAGATCACCAAAAGCCAAATCTGTTTGTCCTAAATTCTATTACACTGGGGATGTGAAGTGGTTTTTATACTATAAACCAAAGAGAGTTTCTTGGAGCTGTATGGTTTTTTTTAGCTGGAAAAATGTGATTAATTTAAATTTATCATATACTATACTTTCCCTAGATACGTGACTGATAACTGTTGGCTAGTTTGTTGCTACAGGCTCGTGAAAAGTTTTTGTCATTGAGGAAAGGCACAAGGAGTGACGTAGCAACTCTTCTGGAGGAGGTAATGTATGGAACTTCAAGCCATGAAGTCAAATTATGTAGTTCATAGAAGTAAATGTCCGCCACATAACTTATTTTTGTCTGAAACACATCCAGGAGCTTCACCATGCTCGGTCAACTTTTGAGCAGGCTCGATTTAGTCTGGTGTGTGATAATTTCAGCTTTTATTCATTAGATCTTGTGAACACAAATTAAATCCAGTCGCTGCATCATTACAAATCCTTTTTCTGAATGCTAACCATCCAGGTAACTGCTCTTTCTACCGTTGAAGCAAAAAAAAGATTCGAGTTCTTGGAAGCAGTTAGTGAAACAATGGCTGCTCACCTTCGTTATTTCAAACAGGTAACTTAAGTGGAAAAACCCTGTAATGGTTGTGTTAATAGGATTTTATTTAAAGCCCTTTCATCTTTGATTCCATGTAGGGTTATGAGCTGTTGCATCAAATGGAACCATATATTAACCAGGTTTGTCCTTTTCCTTTTCCTATTCCTTTTATTTTCCTTGGTTGCAGTGTATTTGAGTGTGGACAATATGTCCTTCAAATTAAAGTTTTCGTCAATGGAGCTTTAATCAAAAAACAAAAGAACAGATAGTTTTCTTATTATCTTCATGTTTTATCCATCTTCTGAATTTGGAGCAAGATATGTTTACCTTCCATGGGTTAGCAGAACTTTGAGTGCGATACAAGTTCCTAAATCAGTTGCCACATAAGAAAAAAATTTCCTGATGGGAACTCTTGAATTTATGATGCTTATACTGTGCAGGTATCAACTTACGCGAAACAATCAAGGGAGAGATCCAATTATGAGCAGGCAGCTCTTAACGAGAGGATGCAAGAGTATAAAAGACAGATTGATAGAGAGAGCAGGCGGTCTTCAAATGGTTCCAGTGGATCTCCAAATGGAGATGGAATACAAGCCATTGGTAGGAGTTCACATAAGATGATAGATGCTGTAATGCAATCTGCTGCAAAAGGAAAGGTCGAAGAATATTGACATTTACAATCGTTTCTGAATTCTCATTACTGTACTTGTTGTCTCTTACCATTTTGTTTTATTCTGAGACGAATACTAATTTGAAGCTAATAGTTTCAGGTTCAAACAATTAGACAAGGTTATTTATCAAAACGTTCCTCAAGCCTTAGAGGTGATTGGAAAAGAAGGTTCTTTGTTCTTGATAGCAGAGGAATGCTGTACTATTATCGCAAACAAAATAGCAAACCTTCTGTGAGTAGATATTCAAGCTTATCAGAATGCAATGGAATTTTGTTAAATTTTTTTTTTCCAGTTCTCTTTTTACTCCCATTTAAATTATCATTTCATTGCAGGGGTCGGGTACTCAACTTGCGAATCAAAGGAATAGTTCTGAATTGGGTTCTGGATTACTCAGCCGTTGGTTATCTTCTCATTATCATGGCGGGGTACATGATGAGAAATCTGTGGCACATCACACTGTGAATCTGTTGACATCAACAATCAAAGTCGATGCTGATCAATCAGATTTAAGGTTTTGCTTTCGAATTATATCTCCAACAAAAAACTACACTTTGCAGGTCTGCTATCATACCTTAATGAATGACCTCTTGACTTTTCGATGTGTTTATTTTCTGTTAAAGTAGAAGTAAGAAACATCTACTTGATGATTAATTGTCTGCATTGGTACAAGTGACTTCTTTAACTTGTCTGTGCAGGCAGAGAGTTCCCTAGATCAAATGGATTGGATTGAGAAAATTACAGGGGTGATTGCATCATTACTAAGTTCTCAGGCTCCTGAGAGGGTACGTAATGTTTATTTACTGAACTGGCAATTTTTGTGTTCTAATTTTTGGACTTTGGTTGTTGATGTTTCAGTGTTTGTCTGGTAGTCCAATGGGCAGTGGTCATCATCGATCCACCAGCGAGAGTAGCTCTTTTGAAAGTGCCGACTTTGAGCATGGAGCAGTTGAAGAATACACATCCGATAGGTTTACTTCTGTTCAGACAGACCGTCCTTTGAGAAGTTCACAACAGCAGAGAGCCAGTTTAAAAATCGAGAAGCCAATTGATGCATTGCGGAAAGTCTGTGGCAATGATAAATGTGCTGATTGTGGTGCTCCTGACCCAGATTGGGCATCTTTGAATCTGGGTGTTCTAGTGTGCATTGAATGCTCTGGTGTCCACCGAAATCTTGGAGTACATGTATCTAAGGTATAGGAAATTGTTGACCTCTATACATACTCTCTTATGATTTTCACTAGGGTCTTGTGCATTAATCATCTTGAACACTTTTTTCAATGGTGGAAGGCCATGTCAGCGGTACATAAAAGTGACAGAAGAGATTTTATACATGACTTTGTGTTCACTTGAAATGGTTGAAAGACCAATGGGTTGTCATATCTGAAAAATAATAGCTCTTTAGCATCTTGGAGCTGCATGTATATGTCCAAGTTTTTCATGAGCTAGCTTACTGCAAATTATACATGTGCACCCTCTTCACGGGAGTGTAAAATGGGAATAGAGAGAGGTAGTATCAGTTCACCATTTCATTATATTTTTTATGATGGTGATGTTGTGAATTGTTTTTTACTTGACACAATGTGTTATCTGGATTTGCATACCCAGGATATTGTGATCAATATATTTTCCTTCCATGCAGGTAAGATCACTGACTCTTGATGTCAAAGTCTGGGAACCGTCAGTTATAAATCTATTTCAATCTCTGGGCAACACCTTTGCAAACTCAGTGTGGGAGGAATTACTGCAGTCAAAGGGTGTATTCCAGGTTGATCTCGGCTCTACAAGGTAAGGTTTCTCCATCGCTGAATGTAGTATTTATATGCTCATTTTAATGGTTTCTGAACATAATATTGCATAAGTTAGTAATTGATTCAATTTTTAATACTGAAGCTTGTATCGGCCTAATAAACAACAAATGCTTTACTTCAGCAAGCCCCATCATGCAGATTCAATTTCTACGAAAGAAAAATTTATTCACGCCAAGGTAAGCTTTTTACAGTACCTTGATTCTTATCTTAGATTTTACTACTATTTTTCTTTACCTTTTAGGCAAGACAGCTCCATACAATTTTGACATGACATAATTTGCAGACCTCAATTGTGCTTTTTCATTATAAAGATGTTAATGGAACCCGAGGAATCAACACCCATTTATGTTACCTTGCTGTTAATGTATGCATATCCGTCTCCTGGTGGACTATACATTATGTGGTTAAGAATTTATCACAAGTTTAGTTATTCATCAGCAAAATGGGCTTAAAGCATCAAATATCTTACATGTATATCTCAACAAACATATCTTTGAGTTAATAATAAATGCCAAATGTATACTAAAATGATCGAGATTGGCTTCCTCCCTAGCACCTGTTTATGTGCTTATCAGATCATGTGGGACTTATCAGATCTAGATCATGTGGTGAGCATGCAGAAATTTTATTTCCTTTTTGCAGTATGCAGAGAAGGTTTTTGTCCGGAAGCCCAAGCAAAATCGTCCAGTGGCACAACAAATGTGGGATGCTGTTCATGCCAACGACAAGAAAGCAGTGTATTGGCTCATTGTTAACTCTGAACCCGATCTAAATACTTTTTCTGAGCAAGTAACTTGTAACACTTCTCTTACCCTTGCCAAAGTTATGATGATGCGAGAACAGTCTGCCCTCGACCCCTACTCAGGCTGCTTGGATTCTGAGCAGTTGCAAAAGACATTTTCAGGCTCATTAAATATAGCAAGCACAGGTGTCGGCAATAATTACTTGGAGGACGTAGATGGGTGGTATTTGCTCCACCTTGCTTGCGAAACCGCAGATATTGGAATGATAGAGCTTCTATTGCAGTATGGTGCAAACATAAATGCTGTTGATTCAAGGGGCCATACTCCCCTTCATCGTTGTATCGTTAGAGGCAAAAGTTCGTTGGTTAAGCTTCTTCTGACAAGGTATGTGCATGCTTGGTAAACTCTGTCTCACGTAACTGATCCATCAATTTCTGCAACTATCACAGACAAAAAATGTAATGTTTGTGCTCAATAAATTGGATCAAAAGTGTGAGCTTGTATAATTATTAGTAGTGATATGTCAACTGTGTGACCACATAATAACTCTGCATTAACCTCAGAGGAGCCAATCTTCGAGCTGCGGATGATCAAGGTAAAACCCCACTTCAGCTTGCGATGGAATCAAATATTGAGGACAGTGAGTTGCTGGCTTTACTCTCACACTCGCATGGAGGTTAAATTGAAAAGAGAGTGAATTATTTGATTAATGTGAGATAGATTAGTGGATGTTAGGAATGGGTGGAAGTTGTAATTATGTATCATGGCTAAAGGAATTATTAACGTAAGAGTGGGTGACTGCGAATCTGTGATAGGAGGCTGCTGGTTGCTTTTGAATTCAGGATGGAAAAAGTGGCCATTTTTTGTGTTATATATAGTCGCTCCTAGAGAAGAGTGTGAGTGGAAGGAAGCATTTGGTGTGATGAACATGTAATAATGCTATTAAACGATAGTTAATTGTTTGTAATTGTGAGTCGTCGTGTGCGTGCGTGTGTTTTCTTTTTTCTCTTGGGTGGTGGTTCAGGATGAATGAAGTTTCGCGAGCATTGTATTGCACATGTTTTTGTTTTTATTTTGTTTAGTTTGCACGGCTGTAAGCTGTGAAGCTTTTGGTGAGGTGAGGTGAGTTGAGGTAGTTAACCAACCAACCAACCACAGATTTTTGTTGGAATCACTGTATGATGGATCATTTCCGGTTTTAGAAAATTTTAAAGATTTAGATGGACAAGAGCCTGTTAATGCATTAGAAGAATGTTTATTTCTCATGTTGTTATTCCAGCAAAGAGGAATTAGTCTGAAAGTTGTCATACTTGCACGAAGAGGCAGCCCAAAAGCAAAAACAAAGGTGAGTGGAATGGAGAGCACCGACACGCACGCGATGCAGAGCGAGCATAAATTATTATTAATTAACTAATAATCACGCTCCTGCAAAGCGATAAGACATTTTTAGCAGTCATTTCAGCATAATATCCCGTTGTCCACAAACAAATCAACGGTTCAAAATCATTCTTCCGCTTATTAGTAACGGTTCACAGAGACCCGTCCATGGTCGATGTGCTGAAGGCTGGGTCCCACTCCCAGTACACGATATTTTTATGGAATCAGCTAAATTTTTACAGTAGAAGGAATAGACAATCTTTTCCTTATCGTTTTACCCAGGAAAATTGATACAGGAGTAAAAAATATTGGATGTTCAGTTGTGTATAAGTGGAAATGATATTCGTTTTGAATCAGTACTGTAGTATAAACAATAAACACTACTTAAAAAATCAATTTTCAAGTTTTGCTTAATTATTAATTTCTGTGTGGCAAATTATCTTGTTTCATGTGTGGCAAATTATTAATTTTCTTTCTTTTCATTTTCAAATAAAGGTTATAAAAAATCCATACTGCCATTTCTGCTCGTTTACACCGTGCGTGTGAAACTCGAGCAAAAGAGCGTATCTGGTTCCTTTTCCACTATGAAGATTTTACCTGGACAAGAAAGATCGGCGAAACAACACTCTTGTTAAAGAGTTGGCCATTATGATTAATGGTTCCTTGAATCTTTCAATACCTGGCAAAATACAATCATCTGATTCTCACACTCTTCCCTTTTTTTCAAGTTTTGGAAGTTGGTTTTTCTCTAGTTTCTGGAAGTGTCAATCTTCACCCATTTGGGTCTTGAAGCTTACTACTGGAACGTTAAAGATGCCACCTTTCTTCAAAAATGTGGAGTGGAAGCTTAATATTTTCTTGGGGAAATGTGGTGTGGTTCCATCTCTAGATGCTTGAGGTCAAGTGTGGTTTAGTTCTTCGTCAATAGTAACTATACCCTAGTTCAGCTCCATCTTTGGGGAGAAGATATCTGAAATTTTTGGCTCCTTTGTTACGAGACAAAGTTGTTTGTTCCTTGAGGTTGTGCCTTCTGTATTTCTCGACATTATACTATTCTATGGAGAAGAAAACCCCTATACCTGGTATTTGCGGCTGCAAAGTCTTATCTATGGTCGTCCTGTTTATTTTGTACCTGAATATTATCTCTGCACAATGCTCAAGTAGGATGAGCCAACATTCACCACAATTTCATGTGCCGAACTTCCATAATGAGTTTCGGAGGATTTCTTGGAGTATATTGTTTGGCATCGTGGCAGGATTGGTATGCTCTTTTCTCTTTGCCTTGCTAGTTTGGTGCTTCATCAAATATATTAACAGGACCCCAATTCTTAAAGGCCCCGTTGTGTTTTCTCTCCGAATTCCTTCCAAGACACTAGAATCAGCTCTCTCTGATGAACCCCTGTTACTGGGGTCAAGCCCCAGTGGAAGGTATTACAAGGCTGTCCTTGACAATGGTCTCACTGTTGCTGTCAAGAGACTCGAGCTCTTTGACGATTGTTCTCCCGAGGTTCAGAGCAAGGCAACAAAGAAAAAAATACAGGAAGAACTAAAAGTTCTTTCTTGCATAAGACATAGGAATTTGATGAGTTTGAGGGCTTATGTCCGTGAATCATGTGGGTATTCATTGGTTTATGATTATGTGCCAACCGGAAGTCTTGAAGATGTCACAAAAAGAGTGAGGGAGAATCAGTTGCAACTTAAGTGGGAAATCCGTCTTCGTATTGCGGTTGGAATTGTTAAAGGAATGCATTATCTTCATTTTACTTGCGATCCTAAAAGATTGCACTACAATTTGAAGCCGTCTAATGTAATCATTGATGCGGAGTTTAAGCCGAGGTTGGCAGATTGTGGGTTGGCAGCAGTAATTCCTAATTTTTGTAGAGCCGCATCAGGCTACAACGCACCAGAATGCATTCAAAACTGCAGGTATGAAGTTTCCATGAGCCTGCGAGATTGGCTCTTGTATTATATTTATGCAACTGAACATCCATTGTTAGAATAAAGCCGTGGGTTCCGTTATGTCTATGTTACTTATATTTTATCAGTCTCACCCTGGAAGGGTAGCTGCTCCTATTAAGGTCAAGTTTATTGGTTCTTGGTAGCCTTTACCCATTAACGTAGTGTCATCTTGCATTCCTGCTGGAAGTTTCCTATGTCACGATGAAATGCCTAACTGACAACATGAACCTTGAAGGCTTTATGACCATAAAAAATTTGTTTCTGTTTCCATTTTGTCGCATCCCTTGCAACGTTATGGCGTGAAAGCTTCTGAAGAGAACTAAAAGTGCTGTAGGCTTAGGAAAAGCTAAATGTAAAGAGAGTAGGTTTTGTTAGTTGATTGGTCGTGTAAAGCTTAAATTCTCTTATTGTCTGAGAATAGGACTTGTTAGAACAGTTAGTTCAATGAAGTCCTCCGCTTACGTTCCCATTTTATTGCTGTAAAAAATGTAGTTCCAAAAAAAAAAAAAAGAAATCAATCTACACAGCTGCACCTCATATTATGATATATTTAAATGCTAACCATTAAATATTTTATTCTGTCCCAGGTATACAGATAAGAGCGATGTCTATAGCTTTGGGGTTATTCTGGGTGTTCTATTAACGGGTAGGGACCCGTTGGATCCATTCTTTGGGGAAGCCGGCAGTGGAGGAAGTCTGGGACAGTGGCTTCGGCATTTGCAGCAAGTAGGTGAGGCCAGAGAAGCACTAGACAAGAGTATTTTGGGGGAAGAAATGGAAGAAGGTGAGATGTCAATGGCTGTCAGAATTGCTGTTGTATGCCTATCAGATATGCCTGCTGATCGACCCTCAAGTGATGAACTGGTTTCCATGCTCACGCAACTAAATAGTTTATGACTTGTCATCTCAAAATCCTTTCAAAAAGCTCTTGGTTGTTCTCGCAGCTTCCGCAGTGGACCCTAGGTTTGCCGTGCTAGCAACCATTGAGATCCAGCATGACCACTAGCTCAGTAGTGTGTGCGTGCGTGCGCGCTCGTGTGACTTTATATGTGAATTTTCATTTGTCTCGTTTCTTTATAATGTGCCTATATATCTCTTTAGTCATGCTTTAAATATGTGATTATTAGTGTTTGGTTTTTTGTTATGGCAATCCACGTTACAATAGGTTAAATATTGATTGTAATTTTTTCAAAAGTGATTATGATATTTTAGTAAATAAATAGAAATTAATTTGACACTTTAAATCCGATATTTTTTAATATACAAATGTCTTTTACATCTGTTCAAATAAATGAATTGAGAGATGCATTATCTAAAAACAGTATTTTTTTGTTATTTTATTTAAAAAACTAATATGAGAATCATTTATTTTTCAAACATTCAACCTTAAATGATTTTTTTTAAACACCACATCATCTAATTTTTTTTCTAAATTTTTCTTAATCTATAAATTTAATCACTTCTATAAAATATAATTTTTCCCAACCTTCTCTCGAAATATTTAGATCATGATGTAGGAATCACTACAATTTTTAGGAAATTAGGATTCATGTAAACGAGGTAAGCAGTCGACTCATATCCAGGAATATTAAAAATTTGAAAACAAATTTCATTATGAAATAAATTTTTTATATGTAATTTAGTTCCATGCAAGTACTTTAAATCGATGATTTTTATTATGAATTAATTTCAAGTAACTTTTAAAAATTTGAAATAAAAGAGATGCTATAACAATAATCGTTTTGAGTTGGGAGATTGATTTATTACAAAAGATTTCACCTTATTAAATTCGGAAGACAAACTTTGTTTTTTGGAGTTTGAAGTTATATATTGTGTGTGTGTGTGTGATGATTCTTTGTTTGACCGATAAGTTTCTGTCACTTGTCTTGGCCACATCCATATACCTAATAAACCTACCTTGAGTTGTACCAAATTTTTTTTAAAAAAAATTAAAAATGCTAATTGCTGATCTTATCTATCACAACAAATACGTTTTATTTGGAATTAATTTTAAATTGAATGAAAAGTCTTCTTTTGATATTATGACCATAAAAAAGAAAAACTAGTTACTTGCAGTCCAGTTTAAAATCATTCCCTGGGTTGGGGTCTCCCGATTTTCTCTTATCCGCCAAGTGAGGAAACTGAAACAAACTCTTTCCTTTCCTGGGACTAATTTTAAGGTTTGGTTTTTGGCTTCAGCTTTCTCTTTCCATACTTTTTGCTCCATTTTAATGTTTATTTCGTTTGTTTTTCCATCTGGGATCTGCTAGTTTGTCATTCTTCTCCAACTGTCTATGCATTTTAGAATTGTGAAGACATGATGTTTGCACATTGTTATATGTACGATTGATTCTTGAACCTTTAAAGTTCGATTGAATGACGCTGAAAGCCTGATCGAGCTTACTAAATTGTCGAGTGAAATGCCCTTTTTTTAATTATTAATTAATTTCAAGAAATTATAAATGATTGTTTTTAATTCTGAATTAGCTCAAGAATAAAATGCGTGGATTTTATGCGACACTGAAAACGCCCTTGTTGTTTCTCGATGGAAGATGGAAATGTGATATTTAGGGAAAAAAAAAAGTATTCCCCAGGTTTTTATCGCCTAGAAACCTTGTAGTTTACATTACCGGTGGTGGGAGGAATGGCCTGGTCCTGATTTATCTGAAAATAATTTTTAATTTCTTCCACTTGGGTAAAACAAAATTCATTCTAATGTCATGACGGAATGCAACTTTTTCGATTATGCTATAAACGGTTGGTTATGCTTCATTTTTGGAGTGTGTTCATTATCAAAACTAACCACACAATATACTTGTTTTTGCATGTGTCCATCGTAATTTAGTCGTTTCAAGGCTATATTTTAATATTAATGTAAAAGTTTATTTCAACTTGTGCAACTTGCATGTACTTTGCAAGCTACGGTTTGGTAATAAAAAAATTTTGTATGCTTTTCTATGTTGTCTGCTGATAAATGCTAATGCATTAATATATAATATAAAATTTATTTTATTCAATTCCAACTTGCTCAACTTGCATGAAATTGTTCCCGGTGCTTCTCTCAGATACCTTTCCGTGCATTTTCACCACTGAGTCTTACTTCTACAGGATAACCAAATTACTGCTCAAGGTTTAATCCTGTGCATTGATTGGATTTTCCATCAAATGAAAATCACACGACAATGTTCGATTGTTTGTGTGTGATCTTCTTTACATAGGTGTTTAGGAAACAAATGCTGTGCTGTTTTAATCCAAACTTCTTCAGTGGCACATTTTGTATGAGATCTTAGCAGAATAACTTTTTTTCACACGAGAGTATGGAGACTAAAGAAACGATCTCACGGTTAGAATACGGAAAACCTCCATGGGTGTTCAAAGGCAGGCAAGTGTCGTCCCATGCTTTGGATAAGCAAATGTACCTTGGAATACCTGTTCCTTTCTCTTGATATGTAGATGGAAAAAGGAGTACTGAAACGTGCTTTAGCCATCTGTCTTGATTTTCAGTGCCTTATACCAGCTCCATCTTGTCAAGGCAGAGACAGCTCGAGCTTTCATCCCAAAAGAGTTCAAATTAGTGGAGGCATTTGGGTATTAGCAATTCTATCTCATTTATTTTTCATTATACTATTCAAAAAAACATGGAATGCATGCAAAGTTATATATTTCTCCTGATCTTTATTTAATACAAATTGCTATCTTATGCTCCGCAGTTATACGCTTGGTGGATTCTTTCTTGCTAATTACGAGGACAGCCCTGCTGGAATATTTGATGAGGTTGCATTTGTTGTACTTTATTTATCTAGTTATGATAAACCCACGTGAGGCAGCCTTGTAATTGGATTTCAAATGGACATTCCAGCAGTTGCTTGGAATGTACATATCTGTTTAAGAAAAACAAAGGGATAGAAACACACAGTGCTTTGAGCATGATTCTCAATTGACTGGGATTTTGTTCTTATATCAAACTTGTGCTTCTCAGCTCGTGGTGATTGCAGGAATTGTTTGGAATCCACCTACATCTTGTGCGTAAGTTTCCTATCGCATCACTGATTGCCCTCGGTATCATGCGCAACAAATATGAATGACATGCTTGAGTTCATACTAGTGTTGTCCATTAGATCGACTACTTTTTAATGCTACAATCCTGTTGTGTGGACATGAGTTTACTGCTTTACGTCCCTGTATAAGTTGTGGGTCGTCTTATCCAGGACAGAAGGCATAGGTTGCATTTACATTCATGCTTTTCACTTAAAAGAAAAAAGCAAAAATAAAATTCTTATTTTGGGAAATCTACATATACATGAAATTTCACTTTTTTCTGGCAGATTCATTCACCCATTATTTATACACCGCACAGAGAAGCCAGCATATTGATTATAGCTGTCTGATATGTGTCTAGATTCTTATCGTACATTATATTAACTTGACAACAGATGGGCTGCAAGAGTGCTAGTGAACAGTGACAAAGCGTGTGTCCATGGACGAAAGGTAATACTTTGAATCTCGGATTCAACATTTATCATGTCTTCTTTCAAAGAAACATCTTCAATTAAGGAGAGAACTTTTTGAATCGATTGATGCGAATTTTGATCACAAGTGATATACATACATCACATCAAAAAGTTTCCAGTGACAGTTCTTGTATTTGCAGGATGTAGGACTTCCTAGTCAAGTTGCCAATTTCACAAAGGTGAGTCACAAGCATATTGATTGCACTGTAAACGGTAATGGAACTATGATTTTACTCCAAATAGATCAACATTTATGGTGTTTGTGGGAGGTGTATATTTGTTTTCTGTCTTTGTCCAGAGTTTATTCACACAAAGATATATTGGTGTTTGAGGCATTCAATCACGTCACTATGTTACTCCCGTTTTTAAACTGCTGTTGTTGAATGTGATGTGATTTCTGTCAAACCAGATAGTTACAGCACTTCCTGGGACAAAGAAAGGTGGATTTGGCAGATTTCTCAGCAAGATCAGCATGAAGGATTCTCCTAGTTTTTCAAAGAATTGCATAGATATTCAAGTGAAAGAGATGAATAATCACACGGCAATCAACGTGTGCAATATCAACCTTAGTGCTGCTGGTGAGAGGATAGCGAGATTTATATGCACTTGTGAATTGGCATTTAACTGACATTTACTACTTCTGATCCTCGTTTTTCTCCATGTATGTATGCTTGATTTTCTATATATATATATATATAAAGTAATGACAAAACCTCCGGACGACTCGAAAAAGTGGATGGGCCCAGCAATCAAACTTTCCCTCCCAAGCTTTAGGTAGTTAGCATTATTATTCTACAACGACTTTTTAAGATATATGAATCACGTGAGTTTTGTGTGTGCAGTGGGCGCACAGAATATAATCCTCACCTACTCAAGTACTGTTGCCAGATCGAATGCAGGTTTCGGTTATGAATACGGATGACATCTTTCTGTCTGTGGTTGTATTTGAATTCGAATTCTAAGTTGTGGTTTTTCAGGTTAAGAGCCGTGCCAACAGCAAGAGTTTCAGGACCAGGTCCTTGTACATTTGACAAGGACAAGGATACAAATGGGGACTTACAAAGAAACCTCAGCATTGCTGTGATGCTGTCTAAGCCAATATTAGCTTTGGAGTTTAACACACTGAAAATGAAGGTGGAAGCACCCACTGTTGTCTCCCAATAGTCCACCGTCCATGCTAGTTTTGTTTTTCTAAAGATCGTGACTTTTGTAACACATATTTATCAATATGGTCACCTGTTGTTCCGTCAGTTGCTGGTAACCACTTTTCTAGAACTTAAAGCTCTGATACCAACTTTCTAATAAAATATTAAAACATATCCAAAAATATTAAAGGTGAGAGTTTACACAATTTTTATTTATTCAGATCAAAATATCATAATCGTTTTTAAAAAAATAAAGATCAACACGAGATTATAACTTTTAAAGTTGAATAAATTGAGCAGAAACACAAGTTAATTTTGGGTTTAATAAAACAAAAAAAAATGAAATTTTTTAAGTGAAAAGTGATTGTTTTTTGTTTGAAGGATGGATATATTATTTCTTAAACCCATGTGGTGTGTTTTTGAGAGACCTAATACAATACAATATACTATGTCTGACCATTTTTTGTTTGTCTATATATTGGTCTAACAATTTTGATAGACAAACTCTCTTTAGAGTGTAAGGTTCATCAAATCTAGGAGAAGTTTGGTTAATTTATTTTATTTTAATTCGATATTAGACCTATTCGCTGCGTTTGGTAGTTGGGATTAGATTAATAGTTGGAAGTTAATGCATGTGATAACAAACTTGCAATCGTGGACAATTAGTCTCAGTTTTGAAACTTATTCTTGTTTGGTACGCCTCATTTATCGCATGACAAAGACATCTACATTATTTTCTTTACCATTTTTACCCCTTCTACTGTACATAGATGGTGTCTTCTTTTTTTTGTCCTCACCCAAATTCCAGATCTCCGTAACTACTCTTCTCTCTCACTCAATCCTTATCCTCCCCCTCTTATACTTCCGACAACAGATGTAGAAGCGAAGTGGATCTACGCACGAAAGATCCGGAAAAATTGTGTTCAAGATTTCGATAATTAGATGGTGATTTTTTTCTGTTAAGTAATTTTGTTTCTTTTTTGCACTCGTATGTGCTGTACTTTTCCTTCTTCAAATCTTAGTCAAACAAACTTCTGTTCGTTAAACCATGACTTGTTCTTGTACACCATTGATTATTATTTTTGACGAGATAACAAAGCCAGCTACGACGCAGTCGGTGTTAGATTATTTTACATGGTTCTTTTTTCTGTTCTCAAAAAATCTCTTCTTGGGTGCGCTTCTTCAAATCGGAGCACATTATTTCTTGTGCAGATGTGAAAGTTTTATTCCTCAAATATCCTTCCATTTATTTAAGTGTGTTAATGTATTCCGTCCGAACATTTTTCGCATTTACAATTGAGTGCATTTTATCTTCGATGCAGAAAAAAACATACGTCGTCTTCGTGGGTTGGAAGCCCGGAGTGTACGATAGATGGCCTGAGGCAAACGCACAAGTTTATCGCTTTCCTGGTGCTTGTTACAAAGGTTACGAAAGTAGAAAATCTGCCGAGGAGGCCTTTAACTGTTTCGTGAAACGATCAGTTGACGATCCAAAATTTAATGCTTCCAGTAGCACCACTTCTAATTCAGATGAACAACGTGCGGCGACAACAAGTCAAAGTGAAAAAATAAATCAGCTTCTGAACGAAGTGTCTGATTTAGTTCGTGAGACTCGCGACGTATGTACCAAAATGGAGAAGTTGTCCAACGAGGTTGGAAAGTTATTTGCCACACTATCCATCTTTACACGCAAGCTGCGTATGAAAATTCTGTCACGAAATATACTTCATGTAAGTACATGCAGCAGTAGTAGTCAGTGCATAAATTGCGAATGTTAATAAGTGAACAACACATTTTTTATTGAAAACAGGAAAATGCTACACATTCAAAATCGTATTGTTAATATAGTTTTTCAAACATCACTGCTCACTATGAAAAGAAGTACAGTTGCTAGTTACAATATGTAAAGATATGGCACTCCATCAGATTACAGAGAAAAAGACATTAATGGTAGGTGTTCCACATGGACATTGCACACTGATCTCGCCAATTAACCCAATCGTTCGATGACTCAAAACTGCTTATGTAATCATTATGTGTATCCTGAATCGGACTGCCAACTTCTTCTTCGTATTCATCTAAAGGATCGTCAGGCATTTGATTACGGACGAAATTATGCAATAGAATGCAAGCAAGAATTATTTGGTTTTGAACATGCAAGGGGTAGAATGAAGGACTTCGAAGGATAGCCCATCTCTTTTTCAACAAACCAAATGCTCTTTCAATAATGTTTCTTGCTTGACAATGCCTCCAATTAAATAACTCCTTGTGATCTTGTGGCGCTGATGCACGATTGCCCCAGGCATCCCTATGATATCTTACGCGTCTATACGGAGTCAAGAAACCCTCCACATTAGCGTATCCATTGTCACAGAGATAATAAGAACCTGCAGAATAAGTAAAAATCACTTACAAGTAGTCTCACCAGGAACAATTAGCGGTGAAATTGATACAAAATTTTGTATGTAAACAATAAAAGCATGTAGAGAAGAATCTTATTTACAAATAACCTCTTGGAACCTTGAATGCATCATCCCTAGTTAATGCATCTCTTAAAACTCTTGCATCGGCGGCCGATCCTTCCCAACCAGTCAGAGCGTAAATAAAGTTCATATTTCGATCACAAACCCCCAGAACATTAACTGCAATAATTCCTTTTCTGGTTCTATATTTTGCTTTGTCAATGGAACGAACGTGTACGCCGATATGAGTTCCATCAAATGCACCTAGACAACCCTTGTAAAAATTACCATAAGAGGTCAGTATTGTTAACTAAGACACTACTTAAATAAAACACAGTTTGTCCACAATGTAACAATAAAACAAATTTTGAACAAAATATTACCTCAAACCATTTCCACGGTTCGCTGTCACATGTCTCATCCACAGGGGTAGGCTTCACAAGAAGTAGCGTATACAACTTCAACAACGCACGCATAACTTCATGGAAATGTAAGCTGACTGTCTGTCCACTACGCATGTAATCGTGCCTGGTTACCCGATTTTTCTTATGGTGTGCCAAAACAGACAAAAACATTGCAACCTTCTCTTGGACGCGGACATACCGAGAATCTGTTAGTCCTCCTATATGCATTATAAGATAGCCAACCTTCCAAATGCATTTCGATTCATTCTCAAGTTCAACATACATTGAACATCACCCGCATCAATAATCATATTCAGATGGCAAAACTGAGCATTGATTCTTTGTGTCATGCTGTACGAAACAGGTGTATTACGAGTGCCACGGTGTCGACGGGCAACCATCCTCGGACGTCGTCGGATTAGAAGACACAACATCACCAAATTTGTAAACAATATTTGTTGTACCATTATAAGCAGTAGAAGTTTTCTACGTTTCATGTCCATCTTGAGACAACAGTAAACCAACGAGAACACATTCAAATTTAGATTCACAGTAGCAGAATGTGAAAAGAAAATTATTAAAACAACAGTTAGTAAAGGGAACTCTTCTTGGCCAATGATACACTTCGACAATTGCGTGGAAACATATGCATTTGATCACAATTGAACAGATCAAAATTGTGCAGTTCAAGTACTGTCTTAAAAATTGAGGAAAAACGCAGGCGGGAGGTAAAAAGTACTAACAAACAAAACAGTAGGTGTCAATGCTCTGTTGCCGTCGTCCTTCCCGTGCGTTCAAAAAGGTAATAATGTACATCAGATAAATCTATTATTTCCGATTTTAGAAATAACTTCGCGTACTGGTTATGGTAGTTTCCATTGTAACAAATACAATAGATTCAAGGACAGGTTAAGTTAATTTCTTTCACCACAAAAATTACCTGGTAATTTGGAGCAATTCAGATACAGTCTGCGAGTTGGAAGAGGACTTCAATGGTCATTCGGTTGTAAAGCTCATCTGAAGACGACGGCTACGCATTTCATTACAAGATAGCAGATGGGTCTCTTTAAGGGAAGTTTGGTTTAAGTAGGGCGAAGGGTATTTGGGGAAAAAAAATAGGCTGTCAAGAGTACTGTAGCGACTGGGACAAGCAATACCTTCAACAAAAGGGGATTGAAATCTTGGTTTTTCACGTTGGAACAGTGGGATTTTCCCGGGCCCAGGGTTATAAGTGCTTGCCTTAAAATGATACCAAACACTTGATTACAAGTGTTATCCTACCACTATCCCAAGTACCAAACGCTGCGATTGTGTCTGAGGTTGAATTTTTATTCTAATCAAGTTGAAAATTTTGTTTGCAAATAATCACATTCATGTCCTGTATTATTGATTTCATTATTTTGGTTAATAATCTTACAATATATTTAATATACTCATTACGTGACTTTTTTTTGCGAGATATGACTAATGACTTGAATGTGCTAAATGTCACTCCCCTAGTTATCAAGGTCATTGCTCCTATTGGTACGATGCACGTGAGTTATGCTGATAAGTCGGAAAAATTCGACAGGTCAAATTTCAAAATGTGGCAACAAAAGATGTTCTTTTTATCTCACCAGCTTGAATATAGCAAGTTCTTCAAAGAGGATGCTCCCAAACCAGCTGAAGTTGACGGAGATGTAAAGACTGCTAACACTATTCATGCATGACACCATTCACATTTTTTGTGTAGAAATTATATAATGAATGATCTGACTGAGTCGCCATATAATATGTATAGTGAAAAGAATACGCTCGAGGATTGTGCGAGTCTCTGGATAGAAAATATAAAATCAAGGATGTTGAGGCCATGAAATTTTTTGTTGGCCGATTCTGGGACTACAAAATGGTCTACTCCAAAACGACGATCAGTCATGTTCAGGAACTCCAAGTGATCATGCATGATATTCATGCGGAGGGCATTATGCTGAGTGAAACTTTCCAAGTGACGGCTATTATTGAAAAGTTGTCTCTGGCTTGGAATGATTTCAAGAATTATTTGAAACACAAACGAAATGAGATGAATGTGGAGGAATTAGTTGTTAGGCTTCGTATTGAAGAAAAAAACGATGTATTCGAAAGAAGGTTTCTCAATGCTATTATGGCTAAGGCCAATATTGTCGAACAAAGACAAAACTCGAAGACAGAGAAATTTACTTGTGGACATTCCGAGTTGGGATCTAAGAAAAATATGTTCAAGAAAACATTTTGTGAGAAGTGCTACAATTGTGGCGGTCCAAATCACAAGCCTTCTAATGCAAAAGACTAGGAAAAAAAATCATGAGGTTAATATTGTGGAAAACATGTCTAAGGATCTTTCAAATATGAACCTATGCATTGTTATTTCTATAGTGAATTTGGTAGGGTCGAATCTAAGGGATCTGTGTATCTATACTGGTACCACCCATCACGTTTTCTCCAATACGAACATATTTGCATCTCTTGATGAATCGGAGAATAATGAAAAAAATTTAATGGGAAATTTTTATACCTCAGATATCAAAGGGACAAGAGAAAAGTAAACTTGAAGATGACGTAGGGAAAAAACTGACTCTCAACAATATATTGTATGTGTCGGAGGTTCGAAAGAACTTAGTGTCTGGTTCGCTTTTAAACAAATATGAATTTTTCATTGTCTTCAGATAAGGTTTTTTTTGGTCTAAAAATGGAATATTTGTTGGTAAAATTATGTAATCAATTGTCTGTTCAAACTCAATGTAATGACTATTAAATCCTTTATTAATGAAACTAATTTCTCTTCTTACTAGCTTGATCTTTCAATTTGTGACGTGATACAAAATATGATTTTGTATTAGAATGCATAAAACTGTATTTTAAAGGTATTCGAGACACAATCGAGGAACAGAGACCGGAGACCATAAATAAAGATTATTTTTAATAAATGTTATTTTTAATTATTTAATGTATAGCATATTCTATATGTATTTTAAAAAATGGTGCTTTTTTGAGGTGTTTTTACGCGTCGAGTCGTATTTTAAACTTATAATTGATTTTTGAAGAAAACATGGACTTTTTAGATGCTCGGTTAATATTTCGAATTTTTTTTTAAAACGAAATATTTTACCTACACTATAATGAGCCTAATGAGCATATTATATTAAGGTTATTGAGCCTAAACTCCTATCCAATTATTTTTATCAAATTAGATGTTTTGAATAATACTAATTTGTTATGGGCAATATGATTTTTAATTGATTTGTAGTATACAACGGTAAGTGTATAAGTGTATTATTTAAAATGAGAATTTATACGTAATTGAGATAAATTATTTTTAAAACAATTATATATGCAAGCTAATATAAACAATTTGTTAATTTAATAAATTAAATACCTTTTAGTTATGCTACCGACATTTATTTATTTTTTTTAAACGCGAAGCCCACTAGGTAACGCCACTCAAAATATATATTATCATTTCCCGTAAATGAACGAGATGCGAAATGTATTTCTTGGATTAAACTATGTGGAATTTATGTTTAATTTTATATAAAAATTTTTAATATGATAATCATCGTTAGATTTATTAAAATTTAAAATCCAATTATAATATATATATATATATATATATATATATATATATATATATATGTCTCGGTGTTAAAAAGAATCATTATTAATAATATTATAAAAGTGAACGAAGGAATTCCCGTCCAAAAAAAAAAAAGTGAATGAAGGAATTGACCAAAAAGGACATAAATATTATGTCAGGCGTGACGTAATTCTACCTTGGGAGCCGCAATCACGTGATTATTTTTTATTCTCAATAATTAATTATGATGTAATGTATTTTTTATGGTCCACACGCTAACATAATTATCTCTTTATTTATTGTTTATATTGTATTAACCAAAAATAAAAAAATAAAAGAAAAAGAAGCCTTTAATTGCATTTAATTTGATTTTGGGGTAATTATATATTTACAAAATACTCAATTGATGATTTAGTAAACAATACTGATCTCTCTTTCATCAATTACATTTATCTCCACGTGAAATTTCAATACACCAAATTTGGACAAAAGTAAGATTTTTATGGTAACAAATTCATATATAATTTGGTCAAATTTATATATATATATATATATATATTTATCTATTTATTTTCAAATTATGCTCCTAAGTTTTAAATTTTTGTTTACCAATAAATAAATCGGCTAAATAGTATCTTTGATTTCTTCAACTTTATATTAGAATGAGATGTTGTGAATATTATTTATAATATATCGAGTGTTCCGTTTCCTGTTCTAGTTCAGTTCGACACACAGAATTGGGATTTTCTCGATTTCAAAATTGCTATGGTGGTGGCTTGTGATTTTTGCAGCGACCGGGTCGCCATACTCTACTGCCGAGCTGACTCCGCCAAGCTCTGCTTGCCTTGCGACCACCAAGTTCACTCCGCCAACGCTTTATCCAAGAAGCATCTCCGCTCCCAGATCTGCGACAACTGCGCTGCCGAACCATCCGCCGTACGATGCGCCACCGACAACCTCGTGCTCTGCCAGGACTGCGATTGGGACGCTCATGCTGCATGCGCTGTCACCGCCTCCCACCAGCGGGCTCCTGTCGAGGGCTTCTCGGGGTGCCCCTCGGTTTTTGATTTGGCGGCCGGTTGGGGTCTGGAGCTTCAGGACAAAAGAACGGTGTCATTTGGGTGGGGCGGTTTACTGGAGGAGCTCATGGTGCCTAACGCTAGTTATACGGTTTCTGCGTCGAAGAGGAAAACTCCTAGCTGTGGAAAGCAGAAGCAGGTGATTTTGACACAGTTATTGACGATGTTGGAAGACGGCAGCGACGGAGACGAGGTAGCACCGAGTACTCCGAGTGGCGACGCCTGGGGCCACGAGCAATATTACGAGGAGCAGCCACAAGATAGTAATAAGCAGCAAAATGCGGATGCGAGGGTGGAAGGGAACGTGATGTGGAACACCGGCACCCAGGTTTTTATTTAGTACAATTGCTTCCCTCCGCATTAAATAATGAACATATGAAACATGGAATTCAGAAGACACTGTATTAAAATTGAGACTTGACTATTTGAACCCCAAAGTTAACTCATTGAGAAAATCGTCTAAATTAGTAAATTTATATATACAAATCTCAAATATTTAATCCGGTCAGTGTGAGTCATAACGACCATCTTCATGCCCGTGAATGAACAATTGGAATGTGATATTTACTTTGTCGGGATGTCTCTAGACAGTCCAACACATGACGGTAATAACGGTATAGCTAGACTCTGATATCATGTTAAGATTGAAATTATGACTTAACCTTAGGTCTGATTAAGATTGAGACTTGATGAAATTCGTCCTCAAAAACTAGCTCAAAGAAGATGATTGATTATTCAAGTCTATATACAATTTTCAATAAGATATCTAACATATACAAATGTTCATTAAAAGGAACAAGCTTTCCTTGGTTATTTTATTCTTAGTATTCCATCATAACCGTGAGATGATCACTTATATGTCTTCTTTTTGAATGCGTGTTGTATATTTTGCTTATGCTTCTTATAAGGGATGTAAACAAGTCGATTTGACCCGAACAATATCATGTTCGAGCTCGACTTGTTCATGGTATATATAGGTTTGAGCTTGGTTCAATCTCGATTTGAGATTTTATCACGAGGCTCAAGTAGTTTTGAAATCATTAAGCTTGCGAATAGCTCGAGTTCGATTCGTTAATAGCTTGTTTATCATGTTTAACTAGTTTGTATCGAGTTTGGCTCGTTAAGCGGGCTCGATCTCGTTAAACAAGACCATTTTCGACCTTTTCAAACAAGCTCATTTTTTATCTCGTCGAACATTTGTAGACAACATTTTTATTCAGGAGATCAGATAAGATATGAGCTCGAGCTCGGTTCGATTAAATTGTTGAGCTCGGAATCGAGCTTGATAAGCTTAACGAACGATCTAGGAAGAGTTTTGTATCTAGTCTAACTACGAGTAATTTGCGAGAGTTTGGTTCATTTACAAAATGAAGTACACCGTCTTATTGCTTCTTTTTTGGATCTAAACAACAAACCATCTCATTAAGTGATGATATGCTTGTTCCTTCTCGAGAAACTTGTATTGTTAAGTTGCATTTGATTTTATAGATATGGGACTTCAATCTTGGGCAGCTGAGGGGCCATGAGGATCAGTCAAATGCACTAGAATTAGAAGCTGGTGGAAGTGAAATGCTCTACACCGTCAAATGTTACGGTGAACTACTGAAAGGGGCCCCGAAAAGAGGCGTGGAGCAATCTGGAGTTGACTGCTTGATTGCACACGATGATATGATTCCACTTAGCGTAAGACAACTTCATGATTGGATGTTTCTTGAACTTGCAGCATAATTTATCACCCACTCTCTATTTTCATATCACTGTAAAATTGAAACATAGATCTCTTCGAGAATTCCTACATCTAGCCGAGGGCCTGCAACATCCGAGAGCAACTTACCATTCTCGAAGCATTCGTCTGGCTCATGTTTAAATAAACCCAAATGTTTTAGTGGTTTGAAAGATATACAGTTCACGGATCAATCTATTTTGATTAAGTGCGAAAGTGTGACTCCTGCAATAACCAAGGCCGATTTGGAGCTCCTGGCGAAGAACAGAGGCAATGCTATGCAACGATACAAGGAAAAGAAGAAAAATAGGAGGTAAGTTATCTCATCTCTTTTTCTTTCAACGCGAGAATCCAGTCCGATGTTTCTTATTATTTCATATGTTAATAGATATGATAAGCATATCCGGTATGAATCAAGAAAAGCTAGAGCCGATACTAGGAAACGAGTCAAAGGTCGTTTTGTCAAGGCATTTGAAGCTTCGATGGGAGGGGTGAATGGTAATGATTACAGTTGAATATCGGATTTTATACTGCTTGTACATATTTGTTTCATCACTTGATATGCATAATTTTGTGAGCCACCTCGCTTTCTTTAAAACAACTGCGTAATAATTTTTCTACGAATTAGAGGATGTTCCTGTGACAGTAAATGTACGCATGATGTGAGTAATGAATGGTGGGATGCATCTGAGTTATATCGGCATAGTGAGGTCTATTCTTCGACCAGTTAGTGTTCCATTTGCCGCCTCTGAAGCTGTTTCATTTCGAGAGCCAAAATAAGGAAGATCTGGTCAGTAAAAGAAAAATTAAATTTTTTTTTTTTAAAAAAAAAATGACCCAGCAAACGATCAATGTTCAAAAAATGCAAATATATGAAGGGAAGACCGTTCATCACGAGGAAGTAGGCCTGGTGTGACAAGTTGTGTGTCATTCTGGAGTGGGTAGCACTTAAGAAGTGAAGTTGAGGGAACAATAAGAACATGGAATATAAGCAGGCTAACAGCGAGACCTCGAGAATCACAAAAACAGTATCAGGACACCATCGCATCTTGTATTTCCGAAAACAGATCCCTCAACATTGCTTCGATCTAAAATCTTGATAAACGAGGCTACATGTAAAATGCCGAAGTGCTACAGCATTATAGGATCGGGAAATTTTACGGACAACCTCGACACATATTCATCATAACTTATGCAAATAAACCTTAGTCACTGGTTTGGACCTCTTTTCATCCCAAATACAATTATCTGAAAAAACAGAATACAAAGGCCTCTTGCCCACTTTCTTTCAATTGGATTCCAAACACGCAATCTGTTTGCAGTTCCTGCAGCAGATGAAAGAAATATAAGTAAAATAACTTTGAAATTATATTTAAAAAACCCCATTGTTGAGCAACAAAAAAAAAAAAAAAACACACATGTGGTTCCCTTACGATAATTGAATGAATATGTTGGATAATGTCGTCAGGGTATGATCGAGTAGACTAACATGACATAGTTCTAACATTTTTGTAAAACATCTCGTCTAGATTTTAAAATAGCCAAAGTTATCGTGTTTAATTAATAATTGGAAACTCCATAAAAATATTCATCTGTTTACGTTTTACTAAAAATCCATTGTATTTTGCATAAAAATTACTTAATTCATATATTTTGAACACACAGGTAAAGCCATTCTCATGGTAGTCCTCGTACATTTAATTGATCCAAATGATAACAAAGCATATGTTTTAAAATAATATGATTATCCATGCACGCATTAAAAAAAATTCAAGCAAACCACCATTTTAATTACATGTTGATCATAATAATAATAATAATAATAATAACATAAACAAAGCTTTCGTTTGTGTGAGCATTTTGCTAATGTTAGAACTGAATCTCTGTTGTGTTTTTTTCAAAAAGAATCTTCTATACTTGGTTGAATCGGAATTTGATTCATCCATCATTCTCCTGTTTACAAAAGAAAATACGAAGATTGAAAATATCACAACATTGCATATATCCATCCATTCCTTGCAACTACTTGTGTCCATCGAAATTTCCCTGACCATTCTGTCGTCTCCAGTTTTCACCCCACATCTTAGCCTCAGCAACAGCTCGTTCCCTCTCCAAATCTCGGTTCAACATTTTTGTGTTCTCTCTCGGAGAATCTTCCCTCCCGAATCCTTCCAAGTTCCATTTGCGTCCTGATCCAGATCCCCCCTCTTCGTTTCTCAGTAATGTCCCCCCACTCTCGTCTTTGCCTCTGTTATCATCCTTCTCCGCTGCACTTCTGCTGCTAGGACCAAATGCTATGCTTGCATCATACAGCTGATTCGCCAAATACGAGAGGGCGGTGACCACATCCCGAATCAACGGACGACCAGCAGCCTGTTCTTGAATGCACATGGATGCCACTGCTAGCGCTTGGTAAAGCCCACGAATTGGAAACTTACCTTCAAGCCTTGGATCCACCAGTTTAGCGAATCTTCTGCGGTCGTTGAACAGTGGCCGTGCCTGTATTACACCAAAAATGCAGACCAAAGTTGACATACGCACATATTTTATATACCCAAACATTGTTATTAAAAAAAAAAAAACTAAGTTTCTACCCATGACACAAGATTCTGTTCCCCTGGTGGGCGGTTGCTATCGATGGCTTTGCGTCCGCTGATGAGTTCTAGAAAGACCACTCCAAAACTGTAAACGTCGGATTTCACTGTCAACTGTCCAGTCATGGCATACTCAGGAGCACAATATCCATAAGTTCCCATAACTCGTGTGGACACATGGGATTTGTCTCCTGTGGGACCTAATTTTGCCAGTCCAAAGTCGGATAGTTTCGGAAAATATCCCTCGTCAAGTAAAATGTTGGATGACTTAAAATCACGATAGATCACAGCTGGGTTCGCCTTATCGTGGAGATACTCCAACCCTTTGGCAGCACCAGCTGCTATTTTCATCCTAGTGTTCCAATCCAATGGCTCTTTATCAAGAGGAAGATCTGGGAAAGATTCATTCAAGTCTAATCGATAGTTTGAATGGGCATACTAAAACCGAGAATGATCACAAGGGCAATAAATATGCCCAAAATTTATGTGGAAATAGACAAACTGAAGCACAATTCTGTAAACCAAAAGTTACCAAAGAGGTGATCTTCTAATGATCCCAAGGGCATAAATTCGTAGACAAGAAGCCTCTGCTCTCCTTCGGCACAGTAACCAATCAAATTCACTAAGTTAGGATCATGTAAAAGGCTAAGAATGAGAACTTCAACCAGAAATTCTCTATTGCCCTGAACCCCATTCCTATCCAGCTGTTTGACAGCAACAACCTACACGAGCAATGAAAAAATGTTTTAGATTAGTGTGAGTTATCGTTATTTCTCTGAAGCCCGTTCTCCATGTTGCTTGCGATATAATTAACTAAACCTCCAACCTTTGCAAAGTCATAAAATCACTTCATATAACAATGTTGTGGAACCGTGATAAGGCTTCTGTGCCTATAATATCTTAAAGTACTAGTTACCTGAGAATAAAACCGTTTGGGCAGAAAAAGCAAAATTCATAGCATTTCAACATCCATATCCATTCATTAGCATAAGTCGAAAACAATTTACCCGACCATTTGAAAGCCTCCCTTTGTACACACGTCCAAATCCTCCTTCCCCTAAGAAACATTCTGGCCTAAAGCTATTCGTAGCTGTGGCTAACTCACGGAAAGTAAAAATCTGTGCAGCAATCTGGGCATCAGGAAAGTCCTTTGGCACCGATGGCTCGCTCTTGACCCCAATGTTACTCCTAGTTTTTAGTCTATCAGCACCTGCAAGTTGCAACCAAACCAAAGATAGATCCTTCAAGCACACTTTCTCCTCTCGCTGTGTTTTAAGTGCTAGTAAAAGCTAGCTAGACACCAGGATTTTCGAAAAAATATACTCATCGGGGATTTCTTACTGTCAAAACATAGGCCACTGAAATCTGAATTATCTACAGAACCAAAGTTTGTACTTTATTTTAAAAAGAGCATAATTATCAACAAATTCTCTATAGTCGTTTGTCATGCATATAAAATCACGAGTTACCACACCACCAATTACATTTTTTGCTGGAGAGAAAGCAACGATAACAAAAAAAACAGAGATAATAATCCAAAAACGAGAGGGTCTCATATTGAGAGGGCCGATCGAACTTTGCGTCTAACATCATGGGATCTATACATCAAACTCAACACAGATAAATTTGGTGGACAAAAATCAAGCAAAAACCATACAGCACATAGATGAAAACAGAGAAAAGCGCAAAAATTAAAACGAAGGCGCTGACCAGACGATAATTTCGATAGATTTGAAGGGATCTTGGGAAAGATATCTTTGCGATCATCACTCTCCTCATGGGGATTGAGCTTTTCCTCTTCCTTCGAATCAAAGCAAGGAAAGCAACCCATTACCTCCCTGAAATATCAAATCTGGAAAAAAAATCTAAGTTGTTGGATTGAAAATTTGTCCAACAGATAAGATTTCAAATGTGTAAGAAAAACAAGAAGAATATTCAGGACGTCGTTTAAGTTAAGGAGCTACAAACAGAAACAAAAACTGGAAAAAGGTTCGATTTTTGGTAGATTGGAGTATCCATAAACGACAGACGGGAAGACACGGTTTTAGCCGGCTTTTCATAGTTTCGTTTGAAAAGAAAGTTCGAGTTAATTAAGGAGAGATATTAATTAATGGAAAATTCTAAGCTACACCGCCGGAGGAAGAGATAATGTCGCTTGAGATGTGAATGTCGTGTTTAGATTTCATTTGATAAAATTAAATTACACTTAATTTAGTGAGTAAGCATGTCTTTGTGAGACGGTATAACGAATCTTTATCTGTGAGACGGGTCAATCTTATGGATACTCACAATAAAAAATAATACTCTTAGCATAAAAAGTAATATTTTTTCATAGATAACACAAATAAGAGATATGTCATATAAAATACGACTCGTGAGACCTTATCACATAAGTTTTTGCTTTAATGAGTTGATTCAAATTATTCAGCTTCATCAATAGTATATGTTTGGATACCAAAGTCTCACATTGGAAGATCTAGAGAAAGATCATCGTGGGTTAATAAAGATGGAATGATATCTTCATTGGTATGAGGCCTTTTGGGTGGTTCCAAAATCAAAACTATGAGGGTTAAAACCCAAAGTAGACAATATCATACCAGTGTGAAGATATCCGGGTTCCATTGGTCCTAATAGTATATAACAAACAAAATCATATATTGTAATTTTTATAACCAAAAAAAAAGTCCACCAAATTTGGGTTTGGTTTGGTATGATCTGAAAGACTAGTTTCAAGTTTAAATTTTATTAAATATTTTAATTTTCAAGTTTGATTGTACCCTGGTATCTATCTATCTTGTTAATAAATGTCATTACCCTAGATGAAATGGTTCGTCAGTCAATGCGTGATGTCACTGATGTGTAATAAATAGTCTGTCCATAATAATTTTATTTTTCACACGCATTGTATAAAGTTGGTTAGTATTTGAAATAATAATATACAAAAAATAAATCTTATTTCAAGCAACTCGTCAGGTCTACCAGTCTGGCCCAACAACAAAATTTGGGCTGTCGTATTGGGCCTCTCCAAACATGGGTAGACCCTGAGACAATAATATTATATATAATCAGCATAAACGTTTGGTACAATTCAATTTCGAGTCATTCTCGTTTTTATTTTCTGTAAAAAATTTAATAAAAATATAAATTCATGTATTATTATTTTTATTAGTTACCAACATATAACGACCGATGCAAGGTTGGTGGTATAATTAAAGCAATATGATATCTCCGATTCGATAATAAATATTATAGATAAATTATTAAAAAAATTAATATAATAACTAAATTAGTTTAGAGCTAGCTAGATTTAAAATTCATTAGTACGCTCATTTTCGTAAACGAAATTACAGATATGCGCTCATAAGAAAGTAATTTAATTTAATAAAATAATGGAGCGGAAACATATATATGTTTCATCTATCTTAAAGTCGAGGGCAAAAAACCTTTTACATAATTAAAGATAGATTGTCGTATCGATGAATATAGACACCGCATGATAACAAACACGGGAATTTGTTATTTGCCTCGAAGAGATCAAATGTTCAAGCCAAGACATATTGATGTGTTGTTGTGAAGTGTTGAAAACAAACATACCTTCACAATCGTTGCATATAAATAGTAGTCAATTATGTGACGATGATTTACCTATTAAATTTGACAAAAAAATTTGTGAAGTCTTTGATAAAGCTAATGCTTGTGTTATGATATGTATAAGATCTGCTTGTAACTTCTATCAACTGGAAGAGGAACATGATTGCAGTTGGGCCATGCAAAATTCAAGACATTGAAGAATCTAGGAAATACGATGTTGTGCGAGGTATGCGTAATCTAACATCTGAAATACCATATGCGTGTAGAGCATTCATAAAGATAAACAAACTCGGGTACCACACCAAGGGTTGTAACATTTTGACACAACACGCTGTCTTTGAATTGTTGCATATGGTTCTTATAGGTCCAATAGAGGTGAAAAGCCTACCAGGTAAAAAATATTCATTTGTTTCTTAGAAAAAAACATGATACTTTTGATGCAGTTAAGAATTACTTGCTAGGATTACCAATTTGCACAATTTGAGAATTGGTAAGATCAAAACTGATCATGATAAAAAATTTGAGAGCTCACATTTTGCATCTTTGTGTAACGAAAAAAGTATAAGACATGAGCTCTCCGAAACAAAGGCCCCTCAATAAAACGATGTATCCAAACGAAGGACCAAACTTTGCAAGAGATGGCTCGGGTCATGTTGTAGTGCCCAAAATTCAGTACACGTATAACCCATGCATTTATTTAAATTATTAAATCATTTCAATTAATTTTAAATGAGTTTTAGCGATGCATGATTTATTTAAATGCATTATTTTAAATTATTTATGTTTATGCGATGCACATTAAAACGTTTTTCAAGTTTCATGTTTCAGGCGATTATTCGAGGCGGGATCGAGGAAAAGACCGGTGACGGTGTTGGCAAATTAAAATGTGGTATTTTATTTTAAGTTGAGGATGGGGAAATTTATTTAGTTATCAAGTTTTAACATTTTTAAATTATTACTATATATTTAGAGATTTAAGAGTTTGAAACTTTAAAATTGGTGTGTAATTATTTTAATTGTAGAGTTTGATTAAATTAGTGTGTGTTAACTTTTTATTAGTATTTTAAATAGTTTATTTAGCTAGAGTTTCTCCTAATTAAAACACACACACACATTACACACACTCACACACACTTACACGTTTTTACACACACTAAAACACACACAACACACACCAGTTTTAAAATTCAGATTTGTATTATTTTGAGAGAGAGCAAATTATAGGGTTCTTCTCCCCATAGCAGCCGCCCCTCCTCTAGCAATTTCCAGCAGATTTTCGTTGGTTTCCTTCAAAGAAAATCGAGCCACCGTCGTCTCGGACCAAGCCTCGCGCCGTCTCCGCTTCGATATCGCCGTTTCGGTAAATTTACCATCAAAAGGCACGTATAATCTGTTCTTTCTGTATCGATCAGGTCATATTATGTGTTGCGTTGTTTTATGCGTAAAAATATATGTGCGGCGTTCGTCGTTTGAGCAGAAATTGATTCGGATCGGTTTTGAATGAATTTTAGATCTAGAAACTCGTTTTTGCTGTTCCCGTGTAAACTGCGAATTTTCGGTGCATATTTTGAGAAAACTTTTAACTACAAAGTCGTAGAACGTTTCAATACCTTCGATTTGATATATGATTCGAAATTTTTGGACAAAACTTGAGTGAGTTATGACGTTTTTCGTGGGACTGCTCAAACTGCGATTTTTACGAAAATATGTGTTCTTGAGCTTTTATTGTTGCAGGCTTCGTTGGGAATCGACGGGTGATCGCTGCTGCGTCTAGGTATGTATGGTATGATGTTGGACCATTATTTATCATGTCGTTCGGTATTGATAGACAATTGAATACACTAGAAGTCGTAGGAACCGATTTGGTGTCAATTGCCACGTTTGTGAATTGTGTGTGTGCCGTATGGTGGACGTCATTGCTTTGGGGTGCTTGTATGGAGTTGTTTCTATGTGTTAGCATGTTAAGTTGTGCCTCGGGGTGTCGGTTCATAGTTCGTGCAACCGGGTCTAGAAAGTTAAGCAAAGCATGTACAAGAATTTTCGTAAGTTCGCGATCACAGAGCCTACACGGACCCTTACACGGATCCTGGCACGGGGTCCGTGTCCACCCTTTTCATGGAGTCTTTCACCCGAGTCTACACGGACCCCTACCCGGAGGTAGGCACGGGGTCCGTGTCCCTTCTTCCTTCCGAGTATCACAGCACCGCACCTAGACGGACCTGTACATGGACCCGGGGTAGGGGTCCGTGTACTCACTGTTTGGGAAAGATTTGTAAGTTATTTTTGGGATTTGACGTCATGGTTTAGAGCAAGGATTTTCAAGGTCGTGTCATGGGAAATGTTAGAACGTCCTAAGTATTGATTGAACTTGAGAGTAAGTATGATTTCTACGTTTAAGTTATGCAAATTCATGTTAGTATGTGCAGCAACGGCCCCGATCAAAGTTCCAACGAATCCCTCAACGCCAAGTAAGGTATGACGTGCAAGAAAAATATTTTAAGTTTTTGAGGTATGCTAAATGTCTTGTGACCAAATTATGTTTAGGATTGGAAAGCGTTAAATTATGAACGGGGACCAATCCGCCCGTTAAATTATGAACGGGGATCTTATGTATGAGGCAGTGGATACGTCCCTGTCAGTCCAGTACTGTGGTATAGTCTGATCAGGCTCTTTTATGTTATGGGTCACTTGCTTTGAAACATGCCTCTACGCAAAATGATCAAGTTATGTATGTTTACGTATGCAGTATGTTTATGAAAGTTTATGTTGATGACACGTCTAGTTATGCATGTACGTATGTTCAAGTTTGTTATGTAAGTTCAAGTTTCAAGTTATGTATGTTCTATTTTAAAGTTGCATGCGATTTTATTACGTAGTACTAGTTATCCCAGTTTATACGTGTTGAGTCTTTAGACTCACTAAACTTGATCGATGCATGTGAGTATATTGACGATGGACAGGAGGTGGTGACCAAGGGGCAGGCTTGGACTGAGCGGCAGGCTAAACCCGAGGACCGCTCACGTTATTTTACGATTCATTTTATGCAAGTTTAAAATACTCTGATGTTATGTTTCGTTTCAAGACTTTTGGAACAGTGTTTCTTTTCAGCAAATTTTATTGGTGATGTCGATTTCAAATATTTTTATTGATGAAGGATGTAGTGACGACCGTATTTGATTTCATTTCCGCATTTCATTTAGTTTAAAAGAAAATCTTAAATTTTTCCACAAATTTTAAGTAGTAGAGAATACGGTTCGTTACACATGTTGAGTTTCAAAATATTTTAAAACACTTCTGGGTTGATACCTTAAACATAACATGTCATATTTCTAATCGTGTATATTTAAAGAGTGGTTTAATGATATCCTATGAGATCACCATGAGAAATAGGTCAAACTTAAAATGTTTTCATATTTTTGGTTGTGCATGTTATGTGTTAAATGACTAAGATCACTTAGCAAAATTCGAATATAAGAGCGATAAATGTTTGTTCCTTTGATACTCAACTAATAGTCGTGCATATCTAATGTTTAATTTAAGAAATATGATAAATATGAAATCAATTAATGTTGTGTTTGATGGTCTTGCGGATTTGGCAGGAAGACTATCGAGGATGATGTTCAAAGCAATGAAACACTAGATAATGATGAGGTGTGAACAATGTTGTGAAAGATATTCCTAGAAAATTTAGAAAGATCACCCTAATCACAAATCATGAGTTATACATAGGGATGACAATGGGCCGGGGCGGGGGCGGGTTTGCCATTACCATCCCCACCCCAAATTACATCCCACCCCCATACCCGCCTCGATCCCCGCTTTTTTGGGTTCGGAGAATCCCCAAACCCGAAATTTCGGGGATCAACTTCTCATCTCTGTTTCAAAAATATTAATATGACAAGACGATGACGAATTCAGAGATTTTCTCAAATCAAAAGTTATTATTATCTATTATTATTAGAGACAATATTAATATTAATATCAATATCAATATTAATAATAATAAGATTATTAATATTTTTTAAAAAAATATGATTATTATAGTCTTAATATTAATAATACTATTATTTTATTATTGATATTATTTTCGGGACGGGTTCGGGGATTTCGGGGATGGGGATAGTAATCCCATACCCGCCCCGAATTACCCCAAACACGAAAAAATCGGGGATCCCCATCCCCGTTTCTGGTTTTCCCCGCGGGGCCCCAAACCCGTGAGGAAAGTTATCATCCCTAGTTATACATGTAGACATGCAAACTCGACGGAAGGAGGAAGTTGATTACCAAAAGATGATTGAGTTAGTATACATGATTTTTGTATATTGTCACGTAAGAGACTCATATTTCTCTCACACATTGACCCAAACAACATTAATTAAGTCTTAAATGATGAATTTTGGATAAATTCTATGGATGATGAACTCGAACAATTTGTTCGAAATGATGTGTGAGATCTAATTCCAAGACCTGAACATTGTAATGTGATTGAAACTAAATGGATTTGTAAGAACAAAACTTATGAGCCAAGAAATTTGTTAGAAATAAAGTTTGGTTGGTTTCTCAAAGGTATACACGAGTTGAGGAGGTTGATTTTGATTAATCTTTCGCTCATGTAGCTCGCGTTGAGTCAATCCGACTATTGGTTACCGCTGCATGGAATATGAGGATTAAAATTTATCGAATTGATGTGAAAAGTGAAATTTCAAACAACTTTTTGAATGAGGAATTTTATGTAAGTAAACCAAAAAGATTTGAAAATTCACGCCACCTGGACTATGTCTACAAGATAAAGAAGACATTGTATGGATTGAAGCAGGCTCCGCGTGTATGGTATTGTAGGCTGACTGAATATTTGCTTAACATAGACTTCAAACGAGATGATGTTGATAAAACTTTTTTTATTCAAAGGTTGAAGGATTAGATACTCACATATCAAATTTATGTGGATGGTATAATCTTTAGTAATTTTATCACTATCAATGAGTTATCAGACTTGAACTTGTGATATTTGAATGAAACCCTGATTTTCTTGATTTTGAATACTAGTGATTTTCTAGTGAATTAGTGATGTTGAGGCAAAAAAGAGTTTAAGTATGGTTAGTTTGAAATTTAATTGCATAGTTACCGTTGAGATGCAAAATTCAAAGTTGGTTACAAAATGAACGGTTTTTTTACTGGGTTAAATTTTGTTACCGTTGGACATGAGATAAAAGTTTTGATTAGCGGATTATCTGATTTCAGAATAATTATAATTGGATGCAAGTGTATTTATTTTACCATCTTTCTATTCATTTTCTATTTGTGATAATTAATCTAACTTTTTCTCTTAAATATGTCTTTGCGCTCACTATCAGCATCGTAAATTTTATCTGAATATCTTGCGTTTATCCCATAAATTACAGGCTGTCAATATGATCCGCATGACATAAAAAGTGAAATGGATGCAAGCACTGTTTTTCCACCATGTGCAGCAACACCGTGTAATGATCCTCAATTCTGAGAACAGTTCAACCCCCTACTGATGGTTGCAGTCACAGAAGAACAAGTACCTCTAGAATCAATTTCTTTTGGCCAGCTGGGAAATGAATCAATGTCGAGAACTTTCCTGATTTTGAAACACTCAATAGAGTTTTTCTTGCTCTGCCTCAATTGCACAAATAAAAGGGTACCGTCCTAATTTGGTTCTATAAAATAGATTCAGACACAAAGGTGAATCTTCATCTACTCCCTATCTACTCGACATGGACTTAATCTTTGGTGATGATTCAGATGAAAAAGATTTTGAGTTGGTCGCTCGACTAAATAGCACTATAAGTCTGCAGGACAGTGGTTTGAATGAGGATGAAGATAGCTCTGACTCTGAGGAAGAAGATGTGTCTATCGAGGGACCGAGCAGTGTTGCTGATGAAAAAGAGCCACTTGCCCAGTTTCTTCTCAAATTGAGAGAGGAGAAAGCTCTAAAGAAAGTACATACTGAAATTGAATAACCTAATGCAAAGATGCAACATGAATTTGATGACAATATGCCAGAGAAGTCTGATACTTCTCGCTCTGACTCTTCGGAACATAATGCAAAAAATGATGATGAGTTAAGTGAAGACTCGGAGGATGCTGATGATGATATATGTATGACATTGAGGATGATGATGACATCACCTCAGACAACATCAACACTTAAGTATGACTTGAGTAAGTCATTCTCTCAAAAATTTTACTCAGAATTTTCATTTTCTATTTAGCCTATCTATGTCAATCGTGGGATTATTGACGAGAAAAATGTGGATGTTGACGTCTATGGAAGGAAACACTTTATTTTGTTTCTCAAGAATTAGGGGCTTCTGTTGACAGTTACTGTCATGGCTCCATACTGCCGGAAACATATTCTAGAATTCTTTGCGAAACTCTCATCCATTGTGGGTGATGAAATGTCTGTTAATTATGGAGGAGTGTATGTACGCAATCATGTGTACCGATTTAGTCCTACTGTGATTAATAAGTTTTATAACACTCCGACTGGTTAAGAAGAAAGTTTGCTCCCTGGCATTCATGAAATAATTGATGTTCTCACTGGAAGATTGATTCGAAGCTTTCCTGATCTGGAAAAATGAAAATAAAAATCCCAAGGCTAAAAGACACCTAAAAGAGTTAGTTGGCTCAGACATATTTGAAAGTATTTACAAGTAGTTTGGATAATTTTGGGCACAAAAAACCTAAGACCCATTTCTATTTGGTCAACATAGAAGGTATGGTATCCCTCGGGGGTTGATGGGCTCGGTCTGTCCGACCAGTGATGCGTACACTTATGGGGCATGCCTGATCCCTCTCTAATAGCTAGCCTTAGGTCGATATCTAAGTGGAAAGCCAAGACCCCATATCAGGGTCGGCCTTCTTCCCTCAATCAGACTTCATTGGCTTTCCATTGCCTTAGTCTTTTTTATTTTTCCACTCGGGTCTCAAGGGGACAGGGTTTGGGACTCTCCTCCCCACTCTCCTTTCTATTTGCATATAAGTGTTCGGAAGGCCAGGCTCGGATACAAAGGGGCCATGCTCGGGTATGGAGGGTTTGGGCTCACTTACTTGAGACAATGGATCATCTAGATAGTCCATCAATTCTTGTATGGCAGACTCATCAGGAGAAGACGTCCCTACCCTTAGACTTAATTAAAATAAACAAACTTACTGAAAGGGGTTTGTTGGTAAGTGGTTTGGCGTACGGAATGTTAGTCGGGAAAGCTCTCGAATTTGGCATGGTAAGAGCTCGGAAAGAAATAAGGATGACTATGGAAAGGTAGAAGCTCTTATTTATAGTCGGAATAGGGTCGCGTCAAACCGTCCGATCATGATGTAATCAAGGGTCCAGATTTTGTTGGGTAGCTGTATAAACGTCTCGGGGGCTGTCAGAGAATCTCAGTTGTTCGTTCATGAACGGTTCAGATCCACATCTAAACCGTCCAAAGTATCACGTAAGATTCAACAAACACACAACAAATACAAGTGGTTGAGCAAGAAGGGCTCGAGATCCGACTAGACTTTTTAGTCTAAACTTCATTCTTCTTTTAGACTAAAAGAGGAAGGTACTATTGAAGTCCCCTAAAATTGTTATGTCTGGACAGATCCAAGCCCCTCTCAGAATTCGTTTTAGCCCAATAAGACCCAGGCCTCATCGGGTATTAAGGGCCCGACTACCGAGCCCAATTAAAATCTCTTTTATAATTATCTTGAATTACTTGCGTTTTATATAAATCAATTCACGCAGATTACATTTTCATCGAATTAGTACAGTGGAAGCATTTTTCTTAGAATTTAATGGATTAAACAAAAAATAAACATCATTTTATTTAATAGGTCTTTTTGTGAGACATATCAACTCTGTCCATATTTACAATAATGAGTATTACTTTTGACATGAAAAGAAATATTTTTTCATGAGTAACCTAAATAAGATATTTGTTTCACAAAATTGATTCGTAAGACCGTCTTACGAAAGTTTTGTGTTTATTTATTATAATTATATTCTGACCAACACAAGCTGTTTCAAATTCTCAACCACATGAATGATTTTAATCACAAATTACCACCATACCTACCAACACAAATCAACCAGTACTAGAAAAACATGTACATATATTATACTTTGGTTTGACAACCACCTTTGGATTCCCATCGTGAGAGTGGTCCAATAAATCTCAAATACAGCAAGCATACTATTAGTCCGCCCCGTTCCAACAACAGCTTCACCACTATACTAGGAGAAAGGAAGTTAGGGAGAAAATGAATGGTATTCACAATTCCCTCTAGAATTCAATATTCAATATAGCTTCACCACTATACTATACTACACTATGTACAATAACCAACATCAGGAGCACGATTTTATTAGGCCTAGATTGTACAGGAACTTTTCTGATCTAGAGCGGAACAAACTACCTAAAGAGAATCGCGGGTTCTGCTGCTGTGGCGGTGAAGTTGAGTGCGTGTCATCATTTACACGAAGTATAGTGAGCCCTATTTCTTTTCGAATAGCTTCAATTGTTTCTCTTTTCACCGGATCGCCTGATGCATCTGTCACGTAGAAAGAATTTAGTGCCTGCGATCCCCTCGTCGTCACCTCTGCTTGGGTAACAGACAGACCATTCTCTCGAAATATACGAGTAACATCAGATAGCAGACCAATCCTGTCCTCGCTACATAATTCAAGCCTTATACCCTGAGAAAACAAGAAATGTGTAAGGAAGACAAGGGATGAAACTTGAAGGGAACTCGTGCGGTTGAGGTACCTCGGATGCTCTCCTCCTTATCCCTGCTTCCAAGCAATGAATTACACGTTGTCTCTCTGCTTCTGAGCTAATGGGACGCCCGTCCATATGCCTGATGTAATATTCCTAGCAAAGAAAGAACACGAAGACAGATGATAACAGTTAAATTGATGTTGCTTACGCGGTAATTTTCAAGAAACTGATAGTAAATTAAATGGTTTCCTAGTGCTAAGATTTTGAAATCGAGTTTTAAACAAAAATTAGACTGAATCCGAGAATACCTGTTGAGCTTCTGGTCCTTCAGCAATTATTGTACCATGAAATACGACGTACTGCATATCTGTTAGGGTGCATACAGTATCAAACAGCAGCTTAGGCCGGTCCGGACAGATCAAATTCACGACAGTGTATCCCTTCTCCAAGCAGTTCTCCACCGTCACAAGAGGTCTCACCACCTCAGGAGTCGCACCATTCCCCTCATGACTGTCATAATCTCGATCAGCATACATCATTTGGTGCAGTCTTCTCTGCGTATGCGTAGAACCGACAGAAACCGCAGTATTAGCACTTCGCTTATCCCTGTCTCCTTTCAGAACATAAAGTAGAAGCTGTTTTATATTTGCAAGTCGATCAGGGTCATCTATGGCCAATCCATTTGCTTCATCGGTTATGTAAACTACCGATGCCATTCTTGAATTATGTGTCCATACTTCAGCAGCAACTATATTGCACTTGAGATCAGTAAGAACAGCAAAAATCTCGGAGAGCAGTCCGGGTCTGTCTCGGCCTGAAAGCTCTATAGTTGTATGCTCTGCGGTGGGTTGCACACCAACAGATCTTGTCAAGGAACGGAGGCTCTTTCCTTTTGTAACAAGTGACTGAAATACAAGTACACCGTAAATGTTTAAACTCTAATGTATTTCGACAAAATATATAGTGTGATACCAATAATCAGATCAAAAACATAAAATGGCCAGCAATACGCTGATATCCAAATGGGCTAGTATTTCTTGAAGGCCATCAACTACGGAAGGAACACCCGTTTGTAGAAAAAAGCCTAAATGAGAAACAGATCACGCTATCTTCGTCTATTTCCATCTTACCCTCCTTGAAAGTTAAGAGCGTATATGTTCGTTTCCCTTTTGGTCTAGAGGAAGAAGAGAAATATAAAATCCGAATTTAAGCAAATAAACAAATGAACTAACAAAAATCAATTCCCAGTGACAACACAACTAATACCCATGGACAAAAATAGCCACCAATTAAGCAATGGTTCCTTTCCTAACAGTGAACATGAAAGCCAAAGTTAGATATTTAACATCTTGCAAGCATTTAATAGATAGATTCTCGACTGCCAAATAATACCTGCTGGATTCGTTCTGAGATGATGTCCTCGAAGACTTTATTTCCATGCTCATCGGTAACATGGAAAACTGCATACCACAGTTAAATACAAGAGAATTTAATCAAGTCTGAAAGAATTTCAACAGAATCAAATCCGATGAGCCTAAGAAAAAGAAAAAAAATTCAAGCCACCATCCATAAACCATTCCCCATCTGAAGAAATGTAGGCCCTTCTTATTACAAGGTTCAGATCGATAAGAACTTGTGCCACCTCTAACAAACTCCCTCTCTTATTTGCACTGTCAACCTGAAAAATTCAGCATTAAACTGATGTTCTTAGACAGATCATGCATACAATAATTTTCTTGATTCAATCCAGTGGAAGACATCTAAAGATATTCAATTATTTTTTTCCAAAAATTATGAATTTCGTTATTTACATGCATGAATCGCGTCTCTGGGTCTCTGTCCTGATTCAATGGAATTAAAATTGGAAAAATTAACATACCCAGAAAAAATTCTCATACCTTGATCAAAGTTGCTTTCTTGTCTGATGCATTGTCAACAGTAACCCTACAGAATTCCATATGAAGAATTATAAGATTCACGCATCAAACCTTTTTCGTAATCTCAACAAAAATTAAATTGAAGCTACAAAGCTTGATATTGGCACATGTATAAAACACAAAAGCATCTCAGTCAAATCCCAGGAACCCAAAATTCAAACGCAATTCGCAGGGTAACCAACCTTGGCGGGTTCATTCTAAGAACAAGCTTTTCATACGCATCATCAACGGCGAGAGATGAAGACCAGTAATCCATTTTCAAGAAATAATTTTGACACAAAAACAGAGCTATAATTCGGACAGAAAACAAGAAAAGATCCGGGTTTCTACTTTGTGTGATAAAAATTTTCTGGTGGGTTACGATCAGAGTAAGGAGCTGAGTGGTGATAGAAAAAAGTTGAATTAATCTTGTAGATGCTTTCGTGTTATATATATATATATATATATATATATATATATATATATATATATATATATATATATATATATATATATATATATATATATATATATTCTTCTTTATATATTTATATATACTAGCAAGAAGCACGTGCGATGCACGTAAATATTAATTATTTAATAAAAACTAAAATTTGATTTTTTTAAAAATAATTTGATTCATTTTTTTATTTATATTGATTTAGTCTTTTGTCATATTAGACGAATAAATTAATTAAAAACTTATATACTTTACTTTCAAAATTGTTTCTCAAATTGAAATTCAAGTCGTTAATTTTAAGTTATATAATAAATTATAATTAGCATAATATATAGAATGAATTGAACTGAAACAAAATTTGAAAATATATATATCTAAGAACCACGTATAAGGTATAATAACCTAAAAATCAACCAGATTATGGATTTTATAAATGCATAAATCATAATTTATATAAGTGAAACACACTAAGGACAAATAATTGTCAATTTAAAATATTTATAACTAACTCGTCAAAATATTATCAAAACTAATGAAATAATAATAATGGATAATAAAATATAACCTATAATACTCAAAATTTGCTTTTAAAATTTGTTTTCAATCATTTTTACACGGTTGAAAGATTTTCTCAAACAATTATAAATATTAACCACGTGAAAAGTGTGAAAGACGGTTCAATATTTCTAATTATATTTTCAACCAGTTGACAATCTAAACAACAAGATATAGTTTGAAGAGTTAGTCTCATGTGAGACCGTCTCACGGATCTTAATCCGTGAGACGGGTCAACCCTACCCATGTTCAAATAAAAAGTAATATTCTTAGCATAAAAAGTAATACTTTTTCATGGATGATCTAAATAAGGGATCCGTCTCACAAATACGACCCGTGAGACCGTTTCATACAAGTTTTTGCCTAGTTTGAAATGTAAAAACTTGTGAATAGTAAAGACACGAGAATTTTATGGATGTAAAACACTCACACGTCACTCCTTCCTCTGTAAAAAGGATTCCACTAAAATATATATATATATTTATAAGTGCGACTAAAATATTTAAACTTCTTATTATAGCTAACTATTTTAATTTTTCTATCAGATTCGTATTTTATGATATTATTAGTATATTAAAATTCATAATTATTGATATAAATTCTAATAAATAATTTATTAAATTCTTTACTTTCAATTCTTAGTTAAAAAATAATAAAATGTATTAGTATTAAATTTTATATTATTATATTATTATATACTTATCATGTTATTGTACTATTGCATATATAATTATTTTTTTCTTATATCTTCATGTGATACTATAATTTATTACTTAATTAGAAACTACACTAAAATATAATTACAAAATTGCATTAAAATAATAAAATTACATGTAGAAAGAAAATTAAAAGGATAAAATATTTAAACTTAGTATAAAGATGGATTATTTGAGAAAGTTAATTTAGGAATTACATTTTATTCTTAAAGTGATATAAATTATTACAATCAATGTATATTGTAGTGATAATTCATTAGCAATTGTTAGACTATTAATTATATATGATGTGGAATAATTAGACTACTAATTAATTATATATTAGGTGGAATAAATAAAAAAAATTGATATTTTCTTTTTACACTTACAACAATTAGAAATTTACAAATATATCTTTATTGAATTTTTGGATTTGTATTGATGAGGATGTCATTTTTATCTTTTGACAATTGAAAAAATTGTCAATTATCTACACTTACGTATGTTTATAGATAAAAAAAATATATTTTTATTATCAAACATATATTCATTTTTAATGCATAGATTTCCCATAAATTATGTAGAAAATTTCCATGCAATTAATCTAACAACACACAATTTAAGGGGATGGTAGAAAATTTACAATGAAAAACTTTGTTATTATTTTTACACTTTTATAAGTATAATAGTTAAATATATATTCTTTTAATATTTTTAATGATTTTTTAAAATTAAAAAAAGCTATTGTTTTAATATTTTTTCTAAGAATTATGTATCAAGAAAATATTATTTCTCTAATGTATTTTTATTATAAAATATTTATTCAATTTTTATATAACATTATTTTCAAAGATTCTTATGTTGCAATTTTTTATTAAAAAATAAAAACACTATTTTAATCCTTATGTATTTAATGATTGTGTAATTTTCATGCAATTAATCTAACAATACACAATTTATGAGAATAGTAGAAAATTTACAAGGAAAATTTTGTTATTCTTTTTGTACTTTTATAAGTATAATAGTTAAATATATATTCTTTTTAATATTTTTTGTAAGAATTATGTATGAAGAAAATATTATTTTTCTAATATATTTTTTATTATCGAATATCGATTCAATTTTTATGTAATATTGTTTCCAAAATTTCTTATTTTACAATTTTCTATTAAAAAAATAAAAACACTATGATCCTCATGTGTTTAATGAGTTCAAAAAATAAATACCTCAATTAAATACATAATCAATACATTACAAATCCATTATCCCAAATTTGTCTCTAAATTTTATATATTTTTTCCACCAATGCCCATGCAATTAATACAAACAATGCATAGTTTTTGGGCAATGTAGTAAAATCACAATCAAAAAACTTTGTCCATCATCCACACTTTTATAGGTATATAGATATTCTTCTTTCTTTTCTTTTTTTTTAAGGACTTCTTCTTCTTTTTAAGAGAAAAATGAAATGATAATTCACGTTTATATTTATCAAAAGCCTCTTGAATTAACTATATCGGATCGTTATTATTAGATTACATATTTTAAAAAGGAATATTTGATAATAATATATTATGCATGTCCAAAGTGAAGCTAGTTGGTCAACACCACTCACCCAAAAGTCAAACCAAAATCATTTGACAATCTCACGGGTTGTATTTTGTGTGAAAGATTTTTTATTTGGGTCATTAATGAAAAAATATTATTTTTAGAGTGAGTCTCATGTGAGACCATCTCACAGATCATAATATGTGAAGATGATCATGAACCAATTTCTTTAATAGAATAAAATCAAACCCATCAAAAATATAATTGTGTATCAAATACTCAATGAAAATGGGTGAGATAACTACGCTTTAAAGCGAAATCATTCCGACGGTTAAGTCAATAAAATATTTGGGAGAAAAGGTATTGAAAGTGCATGTAAATAGCGTATGAAATATGTATAAAAGATGTATGAAAGACATACATTAATAAGGCAAAAACTTATATGAGACGATCTCATGGGTCGTATTTGTGAGACAGATTTCTTATTTGGGTCATCCATGAAAAAATATTATTTTTTATGCTAAGAGTATTACTTTGTATTGTGAATATGGGTAGGGTTGACCCGTCTCACATATTAGGTCCGTGAGACGGTCTCACATGAGACCCACTCCATTAATAAATGTTATATGCTCTTTATATGGAGTGGATCTAATGTGAGACCGTCTCACGGATCTTAATCTGTGAGACGGGTCAACCCTACCTATATTTATAATAAAAATCAGAACTTTTAGCATAAAAAATAATACTTTTTCATGGATAACCTAAATAAGAGATATGTCGACCCGTGAGACCGTCTCACACAAATTTTTGCTCTTTATTTATAGGTAGAGTCCTAGTCAATATAAATTTTTGTAATCTATGACAACTAGATTTGTCAACTGTCCATGTAAAATTTTGTCATATGTCTAAAATATAATCGATCGTATCATCATCCTCCAATTCTCTGAGGCCTTCAATGGCATGCAGAAGAGATATCTCATATGCATCCGGTATGATCTCCTTGGAGTATATATCTACACAATATATTCCACATCGAGACAGTTTTTGAGGTGTTGTGTTTACTCTTACTCAATATTCAAAGTTTCACCATGATGATTTGTAGCGATGAGTAGAAATTCTGCAAGTACCTTGATTTATACAGAAGATTAAGATTACTGCGGTCCAATCTCATTCCAAATCATATCCAGGCACTTTGCAATCTATCTTCAGATAAATCGCTTCATCAGGCTGAACGCAGATCACAAGCTCATTTTGTAGTACGTAAGATCAAGATCAGTACCAAAGTTTCGGTTATAAATAACCAGGAACATGTCTAAATTGTATCAGCCCTGAAAACGGTTACGAACTGGCACTTAGAAAAGAAGTTTGCGAAAGTTAAAGAAAGGAAAACAAAAATAGAATTGAATTCATGTTCGTCAATTTCTAAAGTTAGCTTATGTAAAGCCTTTCCAGCTTTCATTAGAAAAGGATCTCCTTCACATCTTGCATTATCTATGAAAAGTGCTGCGTGCTTCAGCAAAAGTTTGGGTAAACTGTCTTTGGGTACAGTTTTGTCATCCGTATATCCTGAATTTAAGACACCTTCTTTCGCGTGACTCTTGTAATGTCTTATGACCATATCATCGACACGTAAAGTTCTCGTCGAGCGTAAAACTTTCACATGTTATCCATCAAGAATTCATTAATGATCAAATTTTAAAAGATAATATACAAGTTTTCAAAGCGAAAACCTTTTCGTTTATGATATCTTCTGCATCCAAACTGACTGTGGTGTTTCCATGGCAAAGAGGGCTACTATTGATTTTGCATAATTATTCCGTAAATATTTATCAATGTAAAGTTCCAAAGACATGAAAAAACTAGTTTAATCTCAATCATACAAGAAAAATTTGTTAGAAAAGGCGGCCGACAAGTCAACTTGTGGTTTGGACTTTTATTGACTCTAATGTAAAATAATCTTTATTTTTATAATATTTTACGATTTTATTCAATTATGGCATTATGTTTTATCTGTAAACTCATGCAAGCTGCATAGAAAAAGTCCTTGAATATACAGTATGTATCATGAGATATGTCTCTCAACGTAAGATCATGAAACTCATTAGGAATAGTACTGTATATTCTAAACGAATTCCTAGTCAAACAAGTCGTCTAAAATAAGGATAAAAGTTGATTGAACTTGAAACTAGCATATGTGATATAAACGTCATGTTTCATTGACAAATGTATGAAGATGTCCATTCATACAGATGGATAATCATATGATGATGCACGGAACAACCCTCCCTCGTACTGTTCAAGGGTTCTCACTTATCGCGATTATTGTTATACACTGTTAGTCCTTTGACCCGAGATAGTGTAGAGCTTGCACTTTGAACCGTTTATCGACTCTATTGATGGTCATCAGGTGACGAGGTTGGGTGTAGTTTCGAAATACGTATGAGTAAATGCATTGTAATTGGGGATTCGTTATTTGTCTACGGGTAAAGATATCATATATGTGGTCTGATGATTTAATAGTGCAAAAAATATGTGACCAGGGTAAGACATGTCCCAGTTGCACATACTGTGACAATATTACTCAAAGATAAATCACATCGTTATTGGATTTATATATAATTCTCGATATACTAATGGTTGCTGATTCGATCGAGATATATGGGTTGAAGGGTCAACCCTATCGATATTCACAATAAAAAATAATACTCTTAGCATAAAAAATAATATTTTTACATGGATGACCTAAATAAGAAATCTATCTCACAAAATACAACCCGTGAGACCGTCTCATACAAATTTTTGTCTTAATCCAGATGATATTTTTTATTAATATTATTTTAAAGATGAAACATCTCTCACACTTAACTTAATAAAATATATTGACTACAATTAAATTATTTTATAAACTTTAATAATAGAACCCAACAATAAATTAATTACTATTTATTTTAAAAAAAAAAACTAGCCTTTTTTAGTTTTGTATATTTTCTAAAACACGAGGTTATTATACATTTTAATTCGTTGGACTTTAACTATCGTGCAATAACCGATGAAATATCATATATTTTTTACGAAATTATCCTGAGATGTCCAATTTCCATATAAAGATGAGAAATGTCTGAAAACAGCGAACGACCTCAAAGAAGAATAAAAAGAACCACTAAAACGAGCCGGCCTAACTTACCAAACTACTCAGAATCAAGCATCCTCTATGTTGGACCACAAAAAAATATGAATGACTCCACAAATCTAAGAAAAGAATCGACCATGGCATGAGCATATCACAGCTTCATCTCTCCGAAAATTTTGAATAACTAACACTCCAATCCTACAACACCTCTGAACTCAAAACCCGCAAAACTGAACCGGCCTAAAGAATTTAGGCAGCTTCTCAAACCGTAGAAGAAGTTGATAATCCTCAGATGGTTTAAAGAACCAAGGTAACTTTTTCTTGAGAGGCAGCCACCAAACGTTGAGCTATAAGTGGTTCATAATGATCAGCCCCGGCTCCACACCATCCTGTGAGAAAAAGAACAAGGGGTTTTTATGATCTCGAGTGCAATTTAAACATTATAGCTAGTAATAAATTGTATGCTTCAAGCTTTATGTTTTCAAATTGTGCACTAGGTCGTTAGAAATGGTAAATATGTGGTCACAAAAAATAACCACTTACCAGTTCCTTTCATGAACAAAAATAAAGGAGGCTCGCAGATTTCGTTTCTCGGATGATGAGGTAGGAAGAAAACACAATTTTCCTCATCAACCATGGCATCAGATCCATGTGCTTGCACCTGTCAGTTATGAACCAACACTTAAATTCGACATCAACAAGTTACTGAAATTCTCTAATATGAATCTGAAAATAAAGCCAAGGGCAAGGTATAAAACAGAAACTTGCACAAACAAATTTCTTGCTAGTTCTATAGGGAATAGGTCCCAACCATGAAGTGATGCATCATCTTCAAAGATACCCCAAAAAAAAAAAAAAATCCGCTCACCACAAAAATCTCCCTTTTGTACTCCGTTGCAAGACATTCTATTGCAATGTCGTCGCCGAAGGCAGCCGCATGGCCGTATCTATTCTCATCTACAGTTAATAAACCATCCTCAGTATATTGCATATTGATGATATCATATTCATCATGGGATGAACCAGATATTGACATGTACTTGGCCCAACTCGGACCATCTTCCACAGCTATACATCTTTCTTTGTAAATAGATTCGGCAGCCAATTCTCTACATTAATCAATCACAAGAGCAAAAATCAAATAATGAAACCACCGGAACCACATATATATTAATGCATGCTAAAAAATGAAAAACTCCACTCTTCCAAAAGCAGCCAAAAAGCAACATAAAAACGCATCATGGCATCATGTCTCGGAATGGATCCACAAATTTGGATGGCAGGCATGTGCAACACTCCTATCTATCAATAGCTAAGATATTACGCAAGAAACATGACAAAAGCCCTAATTTCTTGACCAAAAAATAACGACCGAAAAAAGTAATTCAAACATTCCATGACACTTTAACAAAAAGATTTCCACCAGATGGGAATTGAAAGTAAAGTACATTCATAGGTGACAAACTAAATTCAAAATGATAAATTTTAATCCACAGCTCAAAATGAATCAAAGCTTGAGAGCTTGATGTAGGATTGCCTCAAAATCTTCAAAGTTATTTTCTTCAAAAGACCCTGATAACTTGAACATGCAGTGACCTTGCCCCTTTCCTGAGAACCAAACACCACCTCAAGAAAATGAGAAAGAACACAAAACGTGACCAGCATTTTCTTTTTCTCTACAATAAATCAAGAAATTTAAACGGGTGCGGAATCAGCACTTTCCGCCACCGGAGTCTAACCACAGTAACAGATCCGAAGAGAATAGCAGCCATAGAGATAACAAAAAAATAAAAGAAAAAAACAGATCAGGGAAAATTTAGATCTTTACCTCGGCATACCGATCTGGACGAGCTCATCAATGGCCGAATCCATACCCACGCGATCTTGTTTCTTCGCCAGAAACTTCAGCTCCTGCAGGACATGAACTCCCCAACCGGACTTCAGATCCGGCGAGTACATGTGCCGAATCACCAAGTCAATGGATCCTTTGGTTCCGTCGTCCGCAGATCCAAGATCCTCAAGGAACCTCCTGACGGTCTTCATTCTGAGTTCACGCGGCAACACATCTACGCACATGGACTTCCGCACGGCCGTAAAAAGACAGTTTCCATCCCCGTCCACCTCGCCCCCATGCATCAGCCTGAACACGATGTTCAGGTTCTTATCCTTAGGGTGCTTCCACAGGACCCCCTTGCTGTAGAGACGAGTGAGATGTTTCTTCTGCTGGTCTCCCAATCCAGGGACATTCTCCCAGGACGAATCAGGACAGGTAATCCCCGTCGGCGGCGGCAGCTGGTTTACCACACGGTCAACAAGATCAGAAGACGGTTCTGCAGTGGGGTCACGCCATGGGATTACCGTCGAAGACGCCGTCGAATCACGTATCAGCTTCCCCATTCTTTATTTATTTTTGTAATTTTTAATGTCAACTCGTCGATTCGATTCGATGGAGAAAAGAAGACGAAGAAAGAGAAAGGTAACGGATAGATGTTGACAAAGCAGGAGAAGGGTTAGAGAACACGTGGGGCTATCGTAGTGGACCATCTATAAATCGGAACCGGTAATGTCGATGTTTACAATTTTTAAAAAGTAGCAGGATTTTGGTATATTGATTGCTTGTAAAGTGCTATTATTATTATTATTATTATTATTATTATTATTATTATTATGCATTATTATTAGAATTTCAATATAAATAATTTTTAATATTTTCTAAAAAATAATTAAAATTTTGAGTCAAAATTTATTCGTCTAATAAATAAAAAATTTGATTTTTTGAGAAATATTTATTTATTGTTTAAATAAACAAAATAATATATGACTTTTCAGATATATATTATATTTTTATTAAATAAAAATATTAGTTTAACGACAGAAAATCGTTATCCTTATTCAATTGTTATTTCAAATAACATAAACATTTTTTTATATAATAATTTTTATAATTTATAGATATTCATTATATCATATCCATAATTTTAATAAATTTTCAAAACGTTAAAACTTAATTTTAATAATTAATTACTTAAAAAAAAATATGTGCTTCAAGCAATTAGTTGGAATAATTTGATACACGTATAAAATATTTATATACAGGCGCGCGGTACTTTCTATCTGGAGTAACTTTTGGTATACAAATATAAAGATTTGATTAAATTTTTTAAAAAAAAATTCAGGTACAAAAAATATTTTTAAAAATGAAAAGAAAAGGAAGAAAAATTAAAGCCCGGATGATTTCACGGAGACCGAAATTTGAAAATTGGTAGCAAAAAGTAAAATATACGAGTTTTAAAAAAACAAATGAAGGAAAAAAATGTTTTATCTGCATCTTATTTAGGAAAAAATGTGCTATGCTTGTTCGAATAATATATAGACGATATTACAGTTCAACAATTATACGAACAACAATGTGAATGACATCACATATATATAGCGTGAAATTTTAGGATTAAATTAAAAATACGAGGAACCGAGAGAAAGCATGAAAAGATTGGAACTAGCACGAGGTGTCCATAAAATCCACCAACAAATCTTTAACCATAGCTCTATCTGGCATTTTTCCGGCAGCACCATATATTGGAGCCAACCCTCCATCGAGTGGACCTGGATTGGCTTTCACCTGATGGGATGACAAAGAGTTAATGGTCATGAAAAAAAACTCTCGTGTCAATTTGCACAGGAGACTCTGCATGGACGTAAAACTGGGAGCAAGAGGGAGTGGTCATACCTTGAAACGAACAAAATTTAAGTAAAATAAAAATTCTATGCATTATATTTCATTACAGAAATGAAAGTTATGCCCCAAGCATGACCCTGCCATCATCTCTAAGTCTACGGTCATACCTAGCAGGGGAGAACAAAGGTGCTCGCACTTACTGTTTGCACGGAATCTTTCAGATCCTTCAGCAACTCTTCCACGACATGTACGTGTTGAAGAGTCACGCAAATATGAACGCTGGGAAGAGGTTTTCAAAAATGATCAAGCAGGAAGAATGAATCAAATGAAATCAATAATTAGAATCAAGACACATCTAAACGTTAAAAACCATAACTTGGCACTTATTCTCGCATGCCATGTGTTTCTCCAGTATTTGTTTTACTGGTTACCTGTTAGGTCTTTGCAATGCATTTAAGTGCCAGCCTTTTGAAGACATAATATCATTAACTTCAAAGATGTCCAAAATGTCTGATCCAAAAGCCACAATTGTCATATCAGGCTTTCCAACGACAAACAAACCATGAATCTCCCGGACTCTACAATTAAAGAAATAATAACACATATGGACCCAGTATGATAATCAAGATGTTCAAAGTTGTGACGGTATATAATACCCCCTCTCGATTTTCTTCGAAGTTTCCATAATCTTCCTCGTGTTCTCCAGATAACCTGTTTGTTTTATCCACAAATCATTATAAATGACACACATTTGTTTTGAGAGTCTGAAAAGCAATGGTCTAAATAAATGGCTAGCCTTCTAGCCCGAGAGACATCATTGCAGCCCATGCACCAGCAATAAGACCTCCAGGTCTGCTTCCAGCAATTGTTGGAGAAACGTAAAGCCCACCAGTCCATTCAGTGACTAAATGTTGATGAAGCAACACATGAGTACATATTAGGAGATATGCTGATGGAACGCAACTGTCACTTGATGAAAAAACTATAAAGTTCTGAAGGAAATTAACATACCAGCAACAAATTGATGCTTTACAGGAAATCCAAATTGCCAAGCGATCACCCCGACAGGAACCAATATTTATATGTATATATATATATATATATATATCAAAATTGAAGGCAAAAAAAGAGTATAGGCTATGATGAACAAAGGGGCAAATAATCCAACAGAAAAATGAAATATATTTTGCTCACAAAAACCTCAATGGACACATACATATAGACATATTCATGTTAGTGTGGATCAGTGAGTGGCTAAGATTTCTCCTTTTCCTAATTTACAGTACAAAAACTACTATATTCTGTTGAGTAGTAAGTTAAATCAAGTTTGGCCTGAACGAAATTATGGATAAGGTGAGTAAGAAACTTTAGATAGGTCGTATAGCATTTAGTTATCTGGGCTAAAAAAGCCTCGCCTGGATTCAGGAACCAACTAGTTGATTAGAAAAAGCAGCACACAAGAAGAACAAAGTATAGATGGAGAACAAAATAGTTTTGGCACTACATAGTTAACTCCATAGGGACATCAATAACATCATAATTAAACGGAGCAAAAATGAGCAAAATGCTTGCGTTCACACATAAGATAAATGGAAGTAGAATGCTTTTCCCAATAGACAACGAGAGGCAAGTTTTACAGCCCTTTCAAATTATGGTAAAAAGAGCAAGTGATAGAATGTATTACCTTCCGTATGTCATGATTCCTATATAAAACCACACTTGTCCCTTTAGGCGCCAGTCCATATTTATGTACATCAACAGACATAGAGGTTACTCCTTGGACGGAGAAATCAAATGGAGGTATAGGATACCTACGAGGCAAGGGCAAACAATTATAAGGAAGATTGAGGAAAGAAGAAAAATAGAAACCAAAAGAAAGGTGATAAATCATTTCTTATAATCGATTGGTTTCATAATGGACCAAATTGGCAGCAAAACACTAACATCAACAATACTCAAGGAATGCCAAGTTAGCGTAATTAGAACCAAACATACCCAAGCTTACGAGCAAAAGGCAATACAAAACCACCAAGGCAAAGGTCAACATGCAAACATATCCCGAAAGTAGAAGCTAGTTCACCGAGCTCCTACAACGGCAACTGTCACTTTAGCAATTGTTAAAAGAGAAAGGATTGCATAGGAATAGCGAACATTCGGTTGTTTTTGCATGCCTCAATTGGGTCGATTATTCCATGAGGGAAGCCGGGTGCCGATCCAACAACCTGCAAGAGATGAATTTCGGATATAATCCTGAGTAGATAAAACAGGCGTAGTAAGAAGGAGAGTAATCTCGTATCTCAGATTAGAAGGCATACGTTAAAGTTCATTGGAACTAAATTGCAATGGACTTGAACATATGAAGTTGCTATCGGCTTCGCCAAAGAAAATAGCATAGTCAACCATTCAAAATTTTAAACTTTAGGTTGTGTTTGCCATGAAGTTCAACAAGAAGCTCCAGAATAACCAATGCAATAAATTAAGCACCCCATAATAGTTATCACATAAAAAGTCTTACCAATATGGTGTTTCGGTTAATACACCGTTTGATTGCTTTAACATCAGCTCGAAAATCTTCGTCAACAGGAACACGCAACAATTTGATATTAAAATATTGCGCAGCCTTGTCATATGCCGAATGTGCAGAAACTGGTATAACCCTATTTTCAGGTTAAAAAGAAAAATTATTATTTATTGGTATAAATTCGAAGATCTCTAGATAGAATATGACAAAAGATAGGCAAAAAAACCAACATTTCCGGTCTAGTTATGCCCTTTTTAACTTTCATGTAGTCACGTGAGGTTTTCATAGCCAACAATATACTTTCTGTTCCTCCTGATGTCATATTTCCACAAACTTGTCCTCCAGAAGACTTTTCCTTACTTCCTAGTATTGCAGCAGTCATTGCAACAACTTCCGTTTCAAATCTTACGACACTTTGGAATACATCTAGATGCAGGGGATTTGTATGCGCAAACCTGAAAGAAAATTTAAATTTACTGAGAGACTAATCATGTGTGTGTTACAATCAAGGACATCATAAGAACTGACTGGTTCAAAAATTTTGGCTATTTATGGCAAATGATGTCTCAACTCTTAGGGAAAGGAATCATACATTGATTATTGCCAGGTTTATGGTTTTCCTCAGGCCACACACACACCAACTGAAGTGAAGATAACTTCTATGATGGGGTAACAGGTGAACCGTTCTTTAGTTTATTTAACCAAAAAAATTTGATGAAGGCAAGAAAAGAATGTAAAAACTGGATTTATCTTACTAACATTGAACATGCCTCGTTTATCAAAGAAAAGTGTCCTTCCTGTTCATTTCCAGCAATATAGCTACAGAAAATACATGAAGTTAGTAACTAAGTTGATGAAAATGCAGTATGGAGCATAAAAAAAATACGACCCCGATACATACACTGTACCAGAACATTTGCCCTGCCACACCACATCCTTTTGTTTCTCATCTTTCATTTTGTCGATGACCCCACCTCCTAAACCAGCCAGGGGCAACCCAGTCCTCCAACCATCTCTTTTAGATTTGCCAGAACTTTGTAACTTGTTCACAACCTCCATGCATAGAGAACAAATGTAGCAGGTGAGGGTGTGTACAATCAATAAAATGATAAATAAAAATGTGGCAGACAGATAGTTAATAACCTCATGGACGTAATTAAACTGCAAAATTTAAAATTCTGCATTTAATACTTCGATTCAATATGAGGATGCAACAGATAGATACAGAAGTTAATTTGCTGAATTGAACCAGAGAAGGCAAGATGACATTAGTGAGGCTGCACCAAAGCATAGGTTTTTCGAGCACAAGTTTCAAGTGAGTCTAGCTCAACCACAAATGCAAAAGCTCTTCAACTTTGCAAGCAGGTAAGTGAGCTTGTAGATATGATGTTTATTTCATTTTGATATGTTACTAGTCTAGGAATGAACTTATATAAAATTGTATTATTTTCTAAAACAGGAGCATTAACTGCATTGATGAGCTGGAGCTCAAGATCATGAAGATGATCAAGATGGAGTTCAGAAATTTTCAGAGGAACAAATGCAACACAAGAATTATACCAGTGTGGAGGCTATAAAGAAAACATCCTACGCACATCCATATTAAATGCTCCCCAAAAAAAATCTTGCAAAATCACCTGTATGTGGTCCTATTAAAAATTTCACATAAATTCTGGATATTTTAATCATGCACATTAAATGCTCCCCAAACAAAAATCTTGCAAATCACCTGTATTTATTTCTCGATAAAAAAACTGTATTTTGTCCAATTAAAAATTCCAGTACGTGTATGCCACATTAATACTGAATCGATAAAAAAAATCGCCTCATCAAATGAAACAAACCTCAGAATCATAAAAAATAGTACTGCATAAATAACTTCTCGATAATCATCATAAACTCCAAAAAAAAAAACAAGAAAAGAAAAGAAAAAGAAAGCTTACCTTTTGCTTTTCAGCATCGATGTACTTCTTGACACCAGGAATCGACCTCATAAAATATAAATAAATATAGTCAACAATTACCATAACGCACCCAAAAAAATCACATAATAAGAAAATTACTTGACGGCGATCGTGACGAACTCGAAGATGGCGGATTTTAGTCCTCTGTCGGAAATCACAGCAAGAATGGACCGAAGAACACGAGCGACGAACAGTGTAAAAATAAGAAAAAATATGAGCGCAAGAGGCTCGAATTGAGACAGAAATGAATTCACCGAAGCTCTAAACTGATTCAGAGGAAATAATAAAAGCTCATCAAAGTCCATGGTTGCCACCAACGCAAGTCTGAAGCTTCCTAATCTGAAACTTGAATATGCTCAAGGTGTGAAATTATCATCTGTTAATGAGATTTTTCGATTAAAAAATTAAAAAATAATGTCTCAATTGCTAAATTTTCGTTCCTTTTTACCCATCATTTTATGCATCTTACTAGATTTGAAATTATTATTATTATTATATTTTTTCGGAAGGAATGGGTGATATTATCAAAAAAAATTTCGACATTATTTTGTCTTTTAGCTTTGGGGTTGCACTCCATTATCTCAACGGAGACTGGTGTTTTTATTAATGCGTTGGGCCAACTTTTATGAGATTAGTACATCATACAAAACTAAGACGTAATCATAAAACTTAATTAAATCAAATATATTTATTATCAGAATAGAAACCCATAAATAAATAACACAAATCATGATGTCCTAACAAACTGATAAACCTCCTCGGAAAGCACGGTCTCCACTAGTCAATGCCCGATCCGCTTGGCTCATCCCACATGTGACATGTCTCGTGGAAAAAAGATGTCCAAGATTAAAATCAAAGACACGAGCCATCTAATCATCCAACATGTAATGTATGTGTAGACAAACCTATATATGCAATTGTGTATGCATGAATTATGAACAGGTAATCAAGGATCAAACTGCAACTCAAGCTCAATCCGTGTCTGGGCGTTTAAGTGTGTAGCAAGCACGCTAATCCCTCGAGTCAGTTGGTGTCTTTCACACTCCTGTCGAGATCTTAGACATGCAATGTCCCAAGTAATTGTAGCATGTTGGTCCATAGAGTTGTAGCATGTTGGTCCATAAAGTCAGTGGGTGGCTCATGATACTCGATATTTCATGTAAACATTGTTGAGCCTCCAAAATGATGTATTCATTTAGCTCGTGCTTTGGTGGGGATCTGATTTGAAGGATGAATTTGATTTGGAGATTGATTTGAATGATGGATTTGAAATGATACTCATGTTGGGTGTATTTCAAAATCATTATAATTAATATTGCATATACATAGATTAGCAAGAGGTGAATTTGAAATTCACCCAACATTAATTAATCCAAGCAATCAAATGGTTTTAAAATCCATGGATTTGCTTCAAATCCTTTTATTCAAGCGCGAAGTTAATGATTTAACAAATAATATCTACGCAAACATTAATACGTCTTTCTCCATCTCCCTCTCTAACATATCATTTTCTATTTAGATCTAGAGTTATTTTAATTATTTATTGAATGCAGCCCAATTTTGTGGTTCTTTTATATTGTAGTGATATAAAAAGCTGCAAGCAATAGAAAATTATTGGCTTCTCTATTCTTCATAAATTATTTTTGATAACTGTAGTGTCCTTATCCGAGCTACTACTAAATAGACTAATAAAATGCACAATCAAATTTGATAACAACAATTAAACAATGTAAACCAAATAACTTAATCATCTTATAACACAAACGAAAACATAAAAAAAATATCAATTTTAAACGTTAATACAACCATATTGAATTCATAATCCTACATGAGAATATGAGAAACTAAATAAAAACCTCAACTGGATCACCAGTGAAAACTCAACTTCTCTGGCCACTGACCTGGGCATCCGAACTGTCCAACCTAAGACATGTCCTTTTAAATATCTGAACCCCGTCCCCACTGGATATGTTGAGTACCCTCAAAAAAGGAACATTTCATCTCCCCCATCTATTTCGGGTTAAGAAGATGTGAATGAGTGTTTATCTCTATAAGAACGTGCATTCCGAGGTGTGAAGTGGCAGAGAAAGAATGTCATAATTGGGGTTTTGAAATGGGGCGTCCAAGATGAAAACAAGGACGTGAGCGACAATCACTCGATACGAGAATGTACATTATACAAACCGATACGATGCATTCGAAAATGTGCTCGGATATCAAAGATCAAATCTAGAATATCTTGCTCAGTCTAGAGACACCTGAATGCGTAGTCTCTGATATGCCATAGGATTGTTTTGACTCTCGCACTCATCATCAAGACGTGAACCTACAATGTTCAGATTCATCAGAGCATGCGGATCCCATCGAACATTGTAGCTCTCAATATCCAACAGTCCACAATATAGAACATGGCTGAACGGCCCAAACAAATGAGTTATATCTCAAAAGATATCAGGCCCAATGTGATATGTCATGCATAGTATTTCAAAGCAGTAAAACAAACTATCATGCAATAGATAAATATGTAGCATATAAGTGTGTATATTACGCTTAAATATCTCAGTCAAAAAACATCATGTATCTCATTAAAACAATCTGACAAAAAGTTTACTTGTCTTAACCTATATAGTACCAATATACTGAAATTACTATCATGTCAGATCCATAATTTATAAACATGCTTCAAAGTTTTTCCTAATGATTCTTCGATCATTATTTAAGGCTTCAAGATTATACTTGCGTCTGGAATTATCCTGCTGATGGTGTCTCGATCTACGTATCCCGATTCACGACCCCTTCTCGAGTCGATACTAGCTTCAAAGCTTCTCGACACTAAACTGCCTAGAAACTGGCTAAAAACTTAAGGTCTACGTCTATAACACAAGAGAGAAACTGAGGGAAAGCGTTGGAGGAAACAAATTAAATTTGTTTCTATTTATAGACTGCATCCGGACTAGTTCAGAAGATCTTAAATCAATCTTATCAGTCACGTAGCAAAATCTCATTCGTCTAGTTGGATTTCTCGTGATAAAGTAATCTGAAATAGATTGCGTGGTACATTCTAAATTCGGTGGATCCCAACATGATGATCATCAATTAATCACTTCCTTAATAATGCTTAATTAAAAAAATTTAATCATTTCTTAATTAGTAGTTCATTCAAATAAGTATTTGAGTCATTACATCATCTCCTTCTTGAAAAGTTTTCGTCCTTGAAATCAAAACTGAAGTACAAATACAACTCAGGATTACAACGATACAACTCAAAAAAATGCGGATACTCTGAGCGCATACGGCTTACTAACTCTCATGTCGCCTCTACGGTACTTTGGTGTTGCCATTGCACTAGAATAAATATGATGTGCTTTAAATGTGTGGAGCCATACCACCCACTGCATCGATGCGTGAATAAGAGTTTAAGGGTGACCATTCTGGCCGAGGAGGATGGGGAAGAAGGCGAGATTGACCAGAGGGAAATTGGGGAGGAAATTGGTCGTCAGGAGAGTGAGGTTGAAGTGTGGCAGAAAGCCCATGTTATTGAGTACAATATATTGGAGCTACCAATGTATTCTGTCAGCGGAACTAATCAACCACGGACGTTGTAAATGAAGGCGAAGGTGGCAGGACGAGAAATGGTGGCAATGATTGACAGTGGTGCGAGCTACAACTTCATCTCGAGAAGCTAGATCGCTGATTTGGGAATTAAAGTGGATGATGAGGTGTGATTTGGTGTGTGTCTGGGCGATGGGGTGTTGCGTAGCATGTCAAGGGTTGTGTAAAGAGGTGGTAGTCGATTTGGGTCTTTTCCAGATACAAATCAAAGGGTATTTGTTTGAATTGGGTGAAATTGATCTCATTTTAGGAGTCGCCTGGCTCAGAACAGTAGACGATATCATGCTAAATTGGGCCAATATGGAAATGAGATTTATGTGGAAAGAGTAGACTGTGGTTCTATGGAGGGATCCAATGCTCAGTAGATCCATGGTATTTCTCAAATAAATTGCTAAGCTACAAGAGGTGGATTTCGGTGGGGCAGTACTAGTAAGTGGAATGACAATGGGATGAGCAAACTGGAGGTAGAGCGAGGAAATTTAAATGGGGCAATTGACAGTTTCCTCACTAAATATGGAGGAGTATTTTGAGATCCCACCGAATTGCCCCTCATCGTTTTCAAGATCATGTTATTAACATCAAGGAGGGATGTCGGTCGGTGTCGGTGCCGCCATATCGCTACGCTCACCACCAAAAAAGATGAGATAGAATATATGGTGCGAGGCATGTTAAAATATGGTGTTGTACAACCAGTGGCAGCCTATACTTCAGCCACATTATTTTGGTTTAAAAAAAGATGGCAGCTAGTGATTCTGTATTGATTACAGGGCCCTAAACCTGTATTGATTACAGGGCCCTAAACGAAATTACCATCTCAGACGAGTATCTCATTTCGGTGGTTGAGGAATTGTTCGATGAATTGCATGGTGCTAAGTACTTTTCGAAGTTAGATCTCAGGTTGGGGTATCATCATATTCAGGTTCCACACAAGGACATTCCAAAAACAGTGTTTCAAATGCACAATGGACATTATAATTTGTGGTAATGCCCTTTGGCTTAAAAAACGCCCCAGAAACATTCCAAGACACGATGAACGAGGTATTTCGGCTTTATTTGAGGAAATTTGTTCTTGTATTTTTCGATGACATATTCATTTATAGTAAAGGATGGGAGGAACACTTGATGCATGTGAGAACGGTGCTCGATGTGCTGCTACCTAGCAGTCTAGTTTTGAATAAAAAAATGTCAATTTGGGCTGAGTCAAGTTGGATATTTGGGGTGATGGTGGATCCGGACAAGATAGAAAGTGTTAGTGTTTGGCCGAGGCCGAAAACAAAGGTCTTGAAGGGATTTCTTGGATTGACTGGTTACTATAGGAAGTTCATTCGAGACTATGGGAAGATTGCAAGACTGCCGACAGACCAGCTGAAGAAAAACAATTTCTGTTGGAATGACATGGTAGAAAAGGCGTTTGTCAAGCTTAAGAAGGCTCTTAGTACTGCTCCCGTTCTGAAAATGCTAAATTTTATCCAAGAGTTTGTGGTGGAGTGTGATGCATCAAGAGTTGGTCTAGGAGTGGGTTTAGTCTAAGAGGTCAGGCCCATCGCCTACTACAGCAAGGCGTTGGGCAATAGAGCATTAACAAATTCAATATATGAAAGAGAGTTGATGGCTTTGGTGTCAACTGTTCAACATTGGCACCATTATATTTTGGGGCGAAAATTTACGATGATCACAGACCATAAACTATTAAGAAGCCTCCTGTAGCAACGAATTACCATTCCAGACGGACAATATTGGTTGGCCAAACTACACTAAAATCGAGCATAAGGTAAGGTTGGATAATGGGGGCAGCTGATGCTTTATCACGAAGAGAGGACATAGGTGACTTGATTGTTTTAACAAAAGCAGAATGGGTTGAAATAAATGAGATTAAAAAGGAAGTATGGGAAGATCAACAGGTGAGAAAAAATATTGATCAACTTTGAGGGAAGGATGGTGGCATCACACATTATACCTTAGTCAATGATTGTTTGTTGCACAAAGGCAGATTTGTAGTTCCGCGATCTTCACAATGGGTCTCCAAGTTGTTAAATGAGTTCCATAACACCCCACTTGGGGGTCATTCCGAAGCGTTACGAACGTATAAAAGGGTGGGGAGTAATTTTGACTGGAGGGGAATGAACAAAGATGTAGTGAGTTTGTGGCTCAATGTATAATCTGTCAGCAACAAAATTATGAAGACACCAAGCCTGCATTGTTGCTACGGCCGTTGGCTCTCGTGGAGGTGATATGGGAGGATTTAGCCATAGATTTTATTACCGGACTTCCAAATCAAAAGGATATGATGTTATATTAGTTGTGACTATGTTGAAACATCCTTACAAAGCAAGTACAGTGGCTGAGATGTTTATATAAAATGTGGTGAAATTACATGGGGATTCAAAGACGATTGTGATTGACAAGGATGCTCTGTTTATGAGTCCTTTTTTTGTCAGAATTTTTAGACTTTGACTCGACTTAAAATGAGTACATCGTATCCCCCGGAAATCGATGGACAACTGAGGCTTTGAATAAGTGCATTGAGATTTATTTGCGTTGCTTCTGTTCGGAGCAAGCAAAAAATTGAACTCAGTGGCTACATTGGCAGAGTATTGGTACAATACTAACTATCAAACATCGACGGGGATGATTCCGTTCGAAGTAGTATATGGACACAAACCACCGAGCATGATTCGATTTTTTCTTGGAGAGATAATGGTAGCAGCGGTATTGCAAGTGTTGTGGGATAGGATGAGCTCTTAAGGCAGCTAAAATTTAATCTTGAAAGGGCCCAATAACATATGACAAAGCATGTTAACAAAAAGTGGAGGGAGGTTCATTTTCAGGAAGGGGACATGGTATATTTAAAGTTGCGACCACATCGGCAGAACTCAGTTTGCACCAGAGTTGTTCAGAAATTAGCTAGGAGGTTCTATGGGCCTTTTAAGATAAAAAAAGGTGGGTACATTTGCCTACAAGTTGCAGTTACCCGAGGGTTCTAGGGTACATCCAGTTTGTCATGTTTCATGCTTGAAACAAGCAGTGGCTAACAACAATGCTGAGATCAAATAACCTGCGGAATTGGACACCGATTTGCTCATGGATTTTGAACCTGATATGATTTTAGCAGAGAGGATTAAACCCTTAACAAGGCAGCCATGTCAGCAACTCCTGGTACGATGGAAATGACGGTATGATGAGGAAGCAACATGGGAACCTGGAATACTTCCAAAGAAAATTTCCTGGATTTCACCTTGAGGACAAGGCGATTTTGAGGAGGCATGTATTGTTATGAATCCAGATCCAAATGTGAGAGTCTTTGATCCATTGGGCTGAGGAACATCAAATTCAGAGGGCCCAAGCATGATTGACAATGAAAAGATCGAGATAGTAAAAATGTGTGCTATGATAAATAAAGGAAAAACACGTGAAGGGTGGGAGGGATAAAATAGCAGTTATAGGGTATGAGAGAGTATTGAATTAAATTCTTGTTGAGTGAGCACTAGCATCTTTCTAGGGAGACGGGGAACTGTACATAACAATTATTATCTGGGTTCTTTGTTTTCAGTTAATGCCATATTCCATTTTCTGATTGATCTTTCTTATATTTGAGTTGCATATAGCCAAGTGAGACATCACTAAATTTTGGGGCTAACATTCCTTTAAGTCCAAATTAGGGGTATAAATTCGGATAGGTTGGGTCGGGTTGAGCAATAGTACTATTCAAAAATTACTCAACCCAAACCCAACCCGAGCTGAATCAACTCGTATAACCTGATTTTAATTTTTTTTCAAGAAAAATAAATAAAATTCAAAAAAAATAATACTAATATTTTAATTTAAACACATAATAATAAAATATCCCTCATATATATGATTTAAATTTGAAAATCTAATTGTAGAAAAATAATGTATATTTACTAAATCAAATAAAAATTTGTTTAAAAAATAAAAAATGTTCAAAATAAATATTAAATTATGAAAATTTATGATATAAATATACAGTAAATATTTTTTCAGATAGATAATATATAAAAATGTAGGAAATATTTATTAATTATATTATTTTAAAAAAATTAAAATTTTCGGGTCAACACGAACCCAACCCAACCCAACCCGATCATTTTTTTCGGGTCAGCTATCGGGTCCAACCCGATCTGACCCGAACCCGAAAATCCCAAACTCAGACCTGATTTTTTTCGGGTTGAACCGTGTAGAGTTTTTGGGTTGTGTAAGGACCGTGTATCGTATTATCGTAAATCCTGTGGTGATTATCGATAATTAATGAAATTGTCATGTGATTATGTATTTGATGTAGATTATGACAATGAAAATGAGAAAATGCAAATTTAAAATGAATTGATGTTGTAAGAGCTCGATTGGAAAGCCGGACGCCAATATAGCACAAAATCAAACATTTGGTACAGAACATGTGGCGCCCGGGCGGTAGAAAATGACCGCCCGAGCGCCAGTGTGGAAAAAAGGGATGTTCTCGGACAGAACATGTCGCGCCCGAGCGGTAAATTGTGACCGCCCGAGCGCGATGGCGGTAAGGATAAGAATTGGATTTATGTTCTTTCTTCCTTCATTTCACCGATAGTAACTTCGAGAGAGTTGAGAGAACTCGAAATTCTACCGTCCAAATCGACTTCGAAACGCTGTCTAAACGCGAAACAAATTATATATTTGTGATCGTCGCGTTGAGGGCTTCTGACTGAGGTAATTTTCTTCTAGTTCCAGTAGCTATAAATATCAAGATGCTGGAATATCTTGTATTTGAGGTTAAATTTCTGATATGTAGTAGAATGACCGACAATAAACTCGTATTCGAAGTCGGAATTGAATTATGATATGATTTGAATTTGATATGAATTATTGAAGTTTCAAATGATATTTGAAACTCATATTAATAATTTTGGAGTATGTTATTGATTGGAATGAATATGTTATTGATGTAGATAAAGTGTAATATCAATATCTTCAGGCTACATCAACTGGAAACGAAGAATTGAGGTATGTTGCGACCGGGTAACATACGACATGTATCTGTATTATATGATATATGATTGGATTGATTGGATTGGAATACGGGTCTATATGCCTATTTGTTGATTTGATGTGGCATACATGACCTTATGATTTGAATATCGATGTATAAAATAAATGTTTTGTTAACACACATCATTTTATGCATACATCGATACGTGACATGCACGTTGAGCTATGATCCTTGGATACCTTGATATGATTGGATTGGATTCCGGGGTTTGTGAACACAATCGCTATGCCGGTATTATATGACCCGTAAAGCATAGACAATTGTGGCCCCATATGATTGGATATGAGATGTGGGATTTGATGGCGCTTTGCCGACGATATCATACGTGTATTCCCATATCGACCGGTGTGCCAGCTCGAGCATTGATTTGATTTGATAGCGATTCGATTGATTCTGACATGTGCTCAGTGGATGGGCATTTGACCTGATACCTCCACGACATACATGCATTGCATACCATATATCATTGTTTAGATATCTGTGGTATATATGATTGGTTGTTCCATACGGAGCTTTGCTCACCCCCAAGGGGGACTGTTGTTGTCTTTGTGTGTGGACAATGGCAGGTACTCCAGGATATCAGGAGACCAGAGAGGGTACTTCTGGAGGGAGCCACAGCTTGGGTTGAGGTTTTATGTTTATGTCTTGTTCCCAGTATATATGTATATGTATCTATATACCGGGGCATGTCCCGAGGATATGAGTTGGTTGTATGTGATTGGTTTTAGTTATGTGTGGGCGTGTTATGATTTGAATTTAGATACTATTTTTAGTATTTAAATATCAGAAGAGATATTTTGGGCTCGTTGTAAAGAAAATTTAAACTCGTTTTCCGCTGTGATTAATTAACCTTAATCAGATTGCATTGTAATAACGATTAGGAGCTAAGGGCCCCACAACAGAGTGGTATCAGAGCATAGCTGGGAATGCTCTATTGAGTCTTGTGTACACTTGAATAGGCACAAATGAATTGTGCGTATGCGTTTGACTTATTTGTATTACTTGCTCTTATGTGATTTGATTTGAGTAAGTATTTGATGAGATTGATGACATGAGGTGATGAGATTATGAAATTGATATTGATTTGTGAGATTCATCATTGATTTGTAGATGGATCCCACAAATGAAACTGCGAGTAGCAGTACTGAGAGGATTGTTGGGCAATTTGAAGGGTTGTCAATGGATGTTGTGATGGCTCGATTCCAGGATCTGAAACCACCGAGGTTCTTTGGCACTGAGAGTGCTGAACAAGCTGAGGCCTGGCTGAAGGATATCGAGCATTTGTTTAATATTGTTGAGTATTCCAAGGCTCGGAGACTGAAACTTGCACTTTATCAGTTGAAAGACCGAGCTAAATCTCGGTGGGAAGCCGCTGAGATTGGATTGAAAGAGGCCGGGATTGAAGTCACCTGGGATGTCTTCAAGGCCCAATTTTTGGAGCAGTATTCTCCTCCTTCCTATTATACTGCTCAGGAGAATGAATTTAATAATCTGCAGCAGGGAACGATGACTGTTGCAGAGTATGCTTCGAAATTTTCTACGTTGTTGAAGTATTCACCTCACGTAACTGGGAATGCGAAGGCAAAATATAACAGGTTTGTGAATGGATTACATCCTGCTATATATACTTATGTTGTTTCTAAATTGCCTACCAGCTACGCAGAGGTAGTTGAATGAGCCAAGGCAGCTGAAGCTGGATTAAGGCGAGGAGGTCCTCGGTATGTTCCTCCACCTTAAGTGTCAACTCAGCAGCCTGCCCTGCGACTCAGAAGCATGAAATATTATTTTGTCTGAGCAAGTTTTACAGAATTGTGTATTGATATACGAGGATAATGTGATATTTCTGAATTTAATTGTCCTCCCAATGCACGACTTTGATTGTATTGTTGGCATAGATATCTTGACGACAAATCGAGCTACTGTTGATTGTTGTCATGGAGTGGTTCAATTTAGATCGATTGATGGACCCAAGTGAAATTTTTATGGCAAGGGTTCCCAAGCCAAAATTCCATTGGTATCTTCCTTGGAAATGTCTCGATTGTTGACTAGTGGAGATGAGGGTTATCTTATCTACGCTATTGATATTTCGAAGAAGGAGTCTTCCTTGTCTGAGATTCCTGTTGCGAAAGAATTCCCGGATGTATTTCCCGATGAGATTTCTGATTTTCTTCCTCATCGAGAAGTTGAGTTTAGTATTGATTTTGTGCCGGGGACTGCGCCTATTTCTAAAGCTCTTTATCGCATGGCACCTTTGGAACTGAAAGAATTGAAAGAACAATTACAGGATCTTCTCAATAAGGGATATATTCGACCGAGTATATCACCTTGGGGAGCTCCAGTTTTATTTGTTCGAAAGAAAGATGGTACGATGCGAATGTGTATCGACTATAGGCAGTTGAATCGGGCTACTGTGAAAAACAAGTACCCACTTCCTCGTATTGATGATTTATTTGATCAGCTTCAGGGTACTTCTGTATACTCGAAGATTGATCTTCGTTCTGGGTATCATCAAGTACGAGTTCGAGACGAAGATGTGCCCAAAACTGCTTTCCGTACGAGGTATGGCCATTATGAATTCCTGGTTATGCCTTTTGGTCTTACGAATGCTCCTGCTATCTTTATGGATTTAATGAACCGTGTCTTTCGAGATTATCTAGACCGATTCGTTATTGTTTTTATTGATGATATTCTGGTGTATTCGAAATCGAAGAAGGAGCATGCTGAACATCTGAGACTGGTACTTCAAACTCTTCGTACTAGTCATTTGTATGCCAAATTGTCCAAATGCGAATTCTGGATGGACAAAGTGGTATTTCTGGGCCACGTCATTTTGAGACATGGCATATCTGTTGATCCTGCGAAGGTCGAAGCTGTATTGAATTGGCCAAGACCTACGAATGTTCCTGAGATCCGTAGCTTCATGGGTTTAGCTGGATATTATCGTCGTTTTATTGAAGGGTTGTCGAAGATAGCTAAACCTATTACTCAACTGACACAGAAGAATCAGCGATTCATTTGGTCAGACGAATGTGAAGCTAGTTTTCTTGAATTGAAGACGAGATTAACCACAACACCTGTGCTTATTATTCCCTCAGGTACCGGAGGATGTGTGGTGTGTACAGATGCGTCTGGTAAAGGTTTGGGCTGTGTTTTGATGCAACATGGCAAGGTGGTTGCTTATGCATCTCGTCAATTGAAATCCCATGAAACTCGTTATCCTGTTCATGATCTCGAATTGGCCGCCATTGTGTTCGCTTTGAAGATTTGGCGTCATTACTTGTACGGAGAAAAGTTTGTTATCTATTCGGACCATAAGAGTCTGAAGTATCTCTTTTCTCAATCTGATTTGAATATGAGGCAACGCAGGTGGATGGATCTCCTGAAAGATTTTGATTGCGAGATTCAATATCACCCTGGATCGGTGAATGTTACTGCGGATGCCATGAGTCGGAAAGTCTATGACTCTGTTTTAGCCTCTGTCAATGTCGCCAAAGTACATGAGGATATTTGTACTTCTGGTTGGACTTTTCACTCGAATTGGAATTCTGTCACTATCTCAGCATTGCAAATTGAGCCGAATTTGATATCGAAAATACGAAAGGCCCAACGCAGCGATGCTCAGATCCAAAAGTCGAAAGAACTTGTACCTGCAGGACATCAGTCTGGATTCCAGATTCTTTCTGATGATTCTTTACGACTTAATGGTCAGCTGGTAGTTCCTGCTGACTCTGATTTGAAATCTGCCTTCTTCGAGAAGCACATTGTAGCAAATACAGTATTCACCCTGGAGGTCGAAAGATGTATTTGACATTGAGACCTCAATTCTGGTGGAAACGTATGAAGAAGGACATTGCTGAGTTTATTTCGAAATGTCTTCTCTGCCAGCAAGTGAAAGCCGAGAGAATGAAACCTGGAGGATTGCTCCATAGTCTTGAAATCCCAAAATGGAATTGGGAACATATTGCTATGGATTTTGTGACTCATTTACCTCGTTCGCCCAAGGGCTGTGATGCTATTTGGGTGATTATTGATCGGTTTTCGAAATCTGCACATTTTATTCCGTATGAGCGGACTTATCCTTATAAGAAAATGGCCCGTTTATACATTGAGAATGTTGTGAGACTGCACGGTGTGCCAGTCTCGATTGTATCTGACCGTGATCCCAGGTTTGTTTCTAAATTCTGGGACAGTTTTCAGGAAGCGATGGGTACGCGTTTGGCTATGAGTACTGCTTATCATCCTCAAACTGATGGCCAAACTGAGCGTACGATTCAGACTTTAGAAGATATGTTGCGTGCAATTGTGATGGACTTCAGAATGGGATGGCAAGACGCATTACCATTGGTTGAATTTTCTTATAATAATAGCTTTCAGACGAGTATCGGTATGGCACCGTTTGAAGCTCTATATGGGAGACGATGTAGATGACCATTATTTTGGGATGAGATTGGTGAGAAACAATTGACTGGACCTGAAATGATACAGGAAATGAACGATAAGGTTCAGTTGATTCGGCAGCGGATGAAAGCTGCTCAGGATCGTCAGACGAGTTATGCGAATAAACGAAGACGACCCTTGGAATTCCAGAAAGGTGATAGAGTGTTTTTGAAAATATCTCCCTTTAGAGGCACTGTTCGATTCGGCATGCGAGGGAAGTTATCTCCTCGATATGTTGGTCCATACGAGATTCTTGATCGAGTTGGTGATCTTGCGTATCGATTGGCATTGCCACCAGCTCTATCTGCTATTCATGATGTGTTTCATGTTTCTATGCTGAGGAAATATGAACCAGATCCATCACATGTACTTGCACCAGACGAGGTTGAACTTGATCCTTCTCTTTCCTATGTTGAACAACCTGTTCGCATTATGGATCGAAAGGAAAATATATTGAGAAACAAATCGATTCCGCTAGTTCGAGTGCAATGGACACGGCATGGGGTTGAAGAATCAACGTGGGAGTTGGAAAGAAAAATGCGAGATGCATATCCGCATTTATTTGATGTTGATCCATCTGTTCCATTGTATTCTATGTATTCCGATCCTTATTCTGATTTTAATTTTGATATGTACTATAACTGGTGACATAGATATATGTTTACCAATGTTATGTATATAGAGATGTTTGAGATTTCGAGGACGAAATCTTTAAGAGGGGAAGAAATGTAAGGACCGTGTATCGTATTATCGTAAATCCTGTGGTGATTATCGATAATTAATGAAATTGTCACGTGATTATGTATTTGATGTAGATTATGACAATGAAAATGAGAAAATGCAAATTTAAAATGAATTGACGTTGTAAGAGCTCGATTGGAAAGCCGGACGCCAATATAGCACAAAATCAAACATTTGGTACAGAACATGTGCCGCTCGGGCGGTAGAAAATGACCGCCCGAGCGCCAGTGTGGAAAAAAAGGATGTTCTCGGACAGAACATGCCGCGCCCGAGCTGTAAATTGTGACCGCCCGAGCGCGGTACAAACAAACTCGGGGGCAGAACGTCTCGCGCTCGGGTGCGAGAATTCTACCGCCCGAGCGCGATGGCGGTAAGGATAAGAATTGGATTTCTGTTCTTTCTTCCTTCATTTCACCGATAGTAACTTCGAGAGAGTTGAGAGAACTCGAAATTCTACCGTCCAAATCGACTTCGAAACGCTGTCTAAACGCGAAACACATTATATATTTGTGATCGTCGCGTTGAGGGCTTCTGACTGAGGTAATTTTCTTCTAGTTCCAGTAACTATAAATATCAAGGTGCTGGAATATCATGTATTTGAGGTTAAATTTTTGATATGTAGTAGAATGACCAACAATAAACTCGTATTCGAAGTCGGAATTGAATTATGATATGATTTGAATTTGATATGAATTATTGAAGTTTCAAATGATATTTGAACCTCATATTAATAATTTTGGAGTATGTTATTGATTGGAATGAATATGTTATTGATGTAGATAAAGTGTAATATCAATATCTTCAGGCTACATCAACTGGAAACGAAGAATTGAGGTATGTTGCGAACGGGTAACATACGACAGGTATCTGTATTATATGATATATGATTGGATTGGAATACGGGTCTATATGCCTATTTGTTGATTTGATGTGGCATATATGACCTTATGATTTGAATATCGATGTATAAAGTAAATGTTTTGTTAACACACATCATTTTATGCATACATCGATACATGACATGCACGTTGAGCTATGATCCTTGGATACCTTGATATGATTGGATTGGATTCCGGGGTTTGTGAACACAATCGCTATGCCGGTATTATATGACCCGTAAAGCATAGACAATTGTGGCCCCATATGATTGGATATGAGATGTGGGATTTGATGGCGCTTTGCCGACGCTATCATACGTGTATTCCCATATCGGCCGGTGTGCCAGCTCGAGCATTGATTTGATTTGATAGCGATTCGATTGATTCTGACATGTGCTCAGTGGATGGGCATTTGACCTGATACCTCCACGACATACATGCATTGCATACCATATATCATTGTTTAGATATCTGTGGTATATATGATTGGTTGTTCCATACGGAGCTTTGCTCACCCCCAAGGGGGCTGTTGTTGTCTTTGTGTGTGGACAGTAGCAGGTACTCCAAGATATCAGGAGACCAGAGAGGGTACTTCTGGAGGGAGCCACAGCTTGGGCTGGTTTTAAGTTTATGTCTTGTTCCCAGTATATATGTATATGTATCTATATACCGGGGCATGTCCCGAGGATATGAGTTGGTTGTATGTGATTGGTTTTAGTTATGTGTGGGCGTGTTATGATTTGAATTTAGATACTATTTTTAGTATTTAAATATCAGAAGAGATATTTTGGGCTCGTTGTAAAGAAAATTTAAACTCGTTTTCCGATGTGATTAATTAACTCTAATCAGATTGCATTGTAATAACGATTAGGAGCTAAGGGCCCCACAGGTTGTGTCTGATTTTGACACCCCTAGTCCAAATCTCATCACCCTTCTTAATGGCAAAACTTTAAAGAATTTTTTTCCCCTTACTGAAACTATAGAGCTCTATTTTATTTTATTTTTTAATTAAAATGCTTCCTCTAAAAGATAAATATAGTTTGTTACAAATACAATGGGCATACCCAGGGGAAAGTAGTTAAACTAACCCACGATGTCAACTAAATGATCAAATTAGAAATTTACAATATAATGCATAAAATAAGAATTTAGCTGCAAATAACCATTACAACATGTTATACGTTTTATGCAATTGGAGTTTTCCTAGTGCTTTTCAACATTCATGGCAAACCTCTTGAAGCATGGCAGCCATCGCATAATTCGCACATAAGATCTCTTCAACAATGAAGATCCAAACCTACATCACCGCAATTTCTATGCTTGGTGTTCGCATAACTCGCTTGACGATCTAGTGCAGTTTTAATTCTGTTCTTGATCAGTTCCATTTGGTCAATCCTTTGTTGCACTAATCCAGGTCAATGCACTTGTCGTTATCCTATTTCATCCCAAAACAATATAGTACGATGTCTACCATACAATGTTTTGAACGGAGCCATACCAATGCTGCTATGATAGCTATTGTTATACGCGAACTCCACAAACGACAGATGATCATGCCATGCTGGTCCAAAATCTATAGTACAAGCACATAGCATGTCATTGAGTGTCTGAATAATCTTCTCAGACTAATCATCAGTCTCTGGATGATAGATATTACTCAAACTCAATGTCGTTCACACCGTTTTCTGGAAACTTCCCCAGAATCATGAGGTAAAGCACGAGTATCTATTCTCGACTAAGCTTGTTGGCATATCATGATATTTAAGAATATTTGGATGTATAGTCTTGTCATACGATTAAAACTATATTCCTGACTATACGGAATGAAATGTGCTGACTTAGTCAGTCAATCCAGAATTACCAAATTGCATTACAATTCTTGGAAGACAACAACAAGTGGGTGACAAAATCTATCTTCACATGCTCTCACTTTCATTCAAGGATAAGAAGATTTTGAAGTAATTTTTCTGGTCGTCGATGTTCAGCTTTCGCTCTCTGAAAAAACAAACACTAGGTGACAAGAAAAGACGAGGACAATTAACGTCCAAAAATTTGAAGGTCGACGTGAACCATATGCATGCAAGTTATCAAATTTCTTATGTATTTTAATTAATTTATTTTTAATGCATTGAATGCATGATTATTACATAGATATGTGTTTTATTTCACAGTTTATTAAGGTTTCATGTATTAGGGCTTTTAACATTATTTCGCGCTCGAACGAAGAACGGAGACCAGAGATAATTAAGGAAAAATATTTTTATTAAATAATTATTTTTAATTATTTAAAATTTGGTGTAATTATAGAGGATTTTCGAAAATGGGCCTGGGTAGAGTATTTTTACTCGTGAAATCATATTTTAAATTGGTACGCAAATTTTAGCAATTCAGATGACTTTTTGAATGTTCAGACAATATTTTAAAAAAATCTACCTAAACAAAATATTTTACGGAAGTGTTTTTGGGCTTGATGAGACTATTTTAATGCATAATGGGCCTAAAATCATTCTTAATCTCATTATTTTTAATTAAATGCCCATTAGCACTAACTAGTATAATTAAACCCTTCATCCAAACCCTAAACTCCCCACCCTAGCATTTTGCCACACCCTCTAATTTTCCAGCAGCAAGTCTCGAATTTCAGCTGCTCTCCCCCTTAGTTTTTCTCAAGCTTTTTCAAAGAACTTCTTCCTCGCCTCTTCGGTGCACGTTCTACTCGAGTATCTCCAAGTTTTCGAGCGTCATTGGCATGCCTATATCCCATTTTCTTCATAATTCACATCAATATATGTTGGTTTGTATGTTTTTACATGATAATTATTAGATGAATCATGTTGTGTAAGTTTTATACGATTTTTGACATGAAATATACATTTTCTTTGCATGAAACTCGCGTCCTTGTTGTGCTTTTGTAAGAGGCTGCTGATTTACGTTTTTTAAGGGCTGTAAATGTTGAGATCAAAGGCGTCTAGGTGTTGGATTTGGGTTTGGAACGTGTCATGGTAGAGGACCGATCAGATTTTTTGGATGTTGGCTCAGTTGGGACTAGATCGAGGGTTAGGTGTGAGATGCAGTGTGGGTATATTCCAAGCCTTGGACTAGGCCCTGGTGGGTCTGAGTCGTGGCCCAAAGTAGGTCGAACACCGCTGGTCGTGGTCGAAGGGCCGATCGAGGCAGCTAAATGGAAGGGTGCTCGGTTTTGGGTGATTTCAGGTGTTTCATGGTGAACCGAGGGGTGCGCTTCTTGGGGCTGAGAGCAATGGGTAGGTCAGTCCAAGAGGGTCCAGAGGGGGGCTAGGAATGGTTGGTTTGAGGCTGGTCTGGTCTAGTTTGGGCTAGGATCGAGTTCTTGAGGGCTAGGCGCATTAGGGTTTGTTAGATGCAAGTGCAGAAATTTCCAGCAAGTGGTATCCGGTTTTAGGGGGTTCAAAATGGCTGGAATTGTGTTGTTTAGGGGCTGACAGAGTGTGATTAAGTGATTAAAATTTGGAAAAGTTTAGTTAAGTTTCAAGTTGATTCCGGCTAAAACCGGGACCCCGGTCCAAGTTTTAAAACTAATCGTAAAAGTTATGGAGCGGGCCCAAGGTTACGTCTAGGAAATTATTATAAATATGTTTTCAGGTGTTTCAAGGAGTTTGGTTGGTTTCGGGTCGAAATTTTTAGGTACATGGGTAAAATGGTCAATTAGGGTTTCGATGGACAAAATGGTCATTTTGCAACCAGGCCGAGTTAGCAGTCCTAGCAGGGTCCTGATCACAAATTGACATGTTTTAAATGTACATGTAATCACGAACATGACTTTTATGGAAGCACGGAAAATATGTTGCATGTCTGATTTTAAGGAAGTTTATGCATATACATGATTTTTACAAGTGATGAATATAATGATATGTATTTAAGGATGAGAGTTGATTGTAACTAATACGAGCACGAACACGAACAAGAACATGTAAGCCAAGGCTCAATGGATGTGTAATACTGTTGCTGATGTCCCCGCCGCCGGGTACCGCCGTTATACGTAGATGGATCCATCGACTAAAGCTGATACGAAAGTCACAACTAATGATCTGAATTAAATAAAGAAAATGAACACGTATATGTTGTATGATGAGATATGTGATGGACATATTATGTTTTGACATGCTATGTTTAAGTTCATGTTTTTAATATCATGAAATATATGTTAATTACAGCACTTTTCACTGTTTCATGTTTTGTATATGTACTTGCTATAACGATTCAGGTGTGTTGAGTCATTAAACTCATTAGGTGTGAATGATGCATGTGAGCATGATGATGTGGAGATTGGATGCATTGAAGATTGAGTAGACGGAGCTGGGTGTGTGCACGTTGTGTGGGGCCCTTAGCTCCTAATCGTTATTACAATATAATCATATTAGGTTAATTAATTACAGCGAAAAACGAGTTTAAATTTTTTCTTTACAACGAGCCCAAAATATCTTATTTGAATACTAAAAATAGTATCTTATCTCACGTCATAAACACGCCCACACAAAATCAAACCAATCACATACAAACATCTCATATCCTCGGGACATGCCCCGGTATATAGATACATACACATATATACTGGGAACAAGACATAAACATAAACCTCAGCCCAAGCTGTGACTTCCTCCAGAAGTACCCTCTCCGATCTCCTGATATCCTGGAGTACCTGCCATTGTCCACACACAAAGACAACAATAGCCCCTCTTAGAGGTGAGCAAAGCTCCGTATGGAACAACCAATCATATATACCACAGATATCTAAACAATGATATATGATATGCAATGTATGTATGTCGTGGAGGTATAATATTTTTATTCAATCTTTTTAAATACGTGTGTGAACATTTTTGAATTTAGCTTGCAAAAAAAAAAAAAATTCAACAATACCTTAATAGTAGACGTTTCAATTAAAGTTGGAGAGTAGTTGGTTGGGGGAGGGAAGACAAATAATCCATGGTAATTGTAATAGGACCTTGACCTTTGAATTATAAAGAAACGACAATAATAAAACCAACGTGCTCACACATAAAATTACAGTGAATAGTGCAGTTACGCGCAGGGCCAAATCCCGCCACGCGTCTCGTTTCCCCCTGGCAACCTATTTGTCACACTGAAAAAGGCTTCATTATCCCTTGTAAATACGCTTACCTTTTTCCGTAATTACGCGATATTCGGATTCTCCGCGGATGCACTCCGGAATATACATACAAAAGGAGCTAGAAGAACTGTATATTCTTATCTCGTGGGAGTATGGGGAGGAGGAAGCTGGAGATTAAGCGAATCGAGGACAAAAGTGCCAGGCAGGTGACCTTTTCCAAACGGAGGAATGGCTTGCTCAAAAAAGCCAAGGAGTTATCGGTTTTATGCGACGTTGATGTCGGGGTCATAATCTTCTCCTGCCGGGGAAAGCTTTACCACTACAGTAGCACGAAAAGGTCAGTGATTTTGATTTGTGGTGATTGAAATGGCGCCGTTTCCTTTTCTTTTTTATGTTATATTCGTTTTCCCGACCATGAACTTCAGATCTCGTGTGGTCCGTACGTCGTTTTGCTGCTGTCATGTGGGTTTTGTTTCTTTTCGAAGCCCCAATTATCCGATTACCCAAAATAGAACTTTCGGAAGACCCGATTTAGCAATACCCTCGTCCTTTTCTTTATTAGTTTATTATCCTCGTCCTCATAAAGTATTGATTTACCAAATTCAGCGGCCTAAATAAATTTATTATCGCATTTGCGACGTTTCTGCTTGTTTTTAAACAGTATCATGGTAATTGTTTTGTTTATTGTTACAATGGTTTGCCAGAAGACCTTGAGACGTGCAATTTACCTGCTGCCTTTCTGCTTAGTGGAACAAATAAGCTAAAAATACGTTACCGTTTGAAGTCACCGGAGATTTGTTCTTAGTGGATACCTACCAACAGTTTGAATGTTCTTGTTTTTCCAAGTGTACATTTTTCGTAACTGCATATTCTTCTGGTTCTGATTTGAATCTTGATATTTCCATGTACTTTAACTCTATCATGATTTGTCTTGAGGTCCTAGACTCTAAACTGCAACATTTCATGGGTGGTGTTTTTGTAGTATGTACACCTTTTTCTTTGTTTCACTCTTTGAAACTACATGTGATTATGCTTTCATTAGTTGTATATGTATCATATATGAGTTTAGCAGTATGCAATTAACGAGTAGAGGAGCTGAAACTTAATTATAAGTCTTCGATCAGTAAAATTTATTGTCCAACAGTTACTAGCTACCTCAGAAATCTTCGATAGTATGTTGCCTCACATGAAATATAGTCTCTAGGCGGCACCTCAGCTATCATCAGTTTCAGGCTATACTCTACTCAGGCTTTTCTGGGGGATGTCAGTTTATTTCGTGTTTAACACACGGACCTTCCACATATTGAATGAAATTAAATCATAGTGTTTGTTAATATTTATCATGAAAAATGGTTACCTCCAAGAACTGTGGAGTCATCTTATATAGACAAACTTAGAATGTTAATTTAAAGCTCATTTTAAAAGTTCTCATTATCAATTCGCATGGGAGTTGATTATTCCAATTTGATGGATTTTAGTTTAAGTCTGTTTCCTTATTCATTGAAGCACGTGGAGTAAAAAATCTTGTTTCCTTATGTTAAATTGTACAAGCTTCAAACTATAGCTTCTTAGATCCAAATACTACTGACATGAAAATAGCCTTTAAGGTCATTTGGTTGCTAAGTATTATAAGTTATATAATCACATAAATTTAATACTTTAGGCAATAAATTCACAATGATTAAAAAGAAAAATGATTTTGCAATATATTGAATTATGAGAGGGCCCTGATGATATTTACTTCCGTAAACACGTTTTTCGTGGAGTAGTTTGGTAATAAAGTGTCCATATATTGTGCAATTAGGCTATCTGTGCATGTAATTTATTTCCTTGCACTAGGGTTTCTAATGCATAGCTGAATGTTGATCGACTCGACTTAATGATCACGAACTCAATTATGGAAACAAACTACACTTTTGACGATTTTTTCTTTATTAAGGGCTGTTAAGTTCATAACCTAACTGTTACATCCACACCCACACCACACCCACACCCACACCCACACCCAACATTGGAATTTTAATACCCATCACACTTTGGTTGGAAGAAAGCCAATTTCCACCATCTGTCCGGACCAGCATCATATACTGTTTAACCTTCACTTTTCGTTCATCCCTTCAATTTGTGATGATTATTTAACCTTTATTGTTGTGTATATGCTGTAAGAACTGTATTTTGGTACTTCTCTTTTTTGTTGTTGAATGTCAAAGCAGTAACTTCTTTAGCTCGATCCATAGCCTCATATATATACCCAATTGCAGGTTTTCTTTCACCATCAACTAAGAGAAACACTTTAACAAGTGGGTCACCAACTTTCATGGCATACACAATGTGATTCCCAAAAGAAAACATCAATATAATCTCTGTTACACGTTTACCTTGTGCTTCCTTTGCAAATCGACTCGTGGTCCACTTTTCTGAAGTGAACATCTTTATAAAATTAACCTTTTGTTTTTGAAACCGCTTCGATGTCAAAAAAACAGTGGCAAAACGAGTTTTTCCTGCCCTAACCATATCTCTGACTTGTAAATTCTCTAATCATGTTCAAGACTTGTGGTCTATTATATATGTAACTATTTATCATCATGTCCTTCTCATAAACCTTCTTCAACACATGAATCTTAAACAAATCTATAAACAATAAATCCAAACAATAGGCGGCACATGAGGTCCAATACATGTGTTTGTACTTCAACATCAAAAGTTCCCCCTGCATGTTCAAGTTTTATTTTATAATTATATGTAACAAATGTAGCATTAATACTATAAATAAATGAGGATGTATTTAAATTAATACGTGTTCATACTTGCTGAAACAGAGACATTATCTTTAACCACTTGAACAACATTCTTATGACCAATTTGCTCTATATACTTTACAAGTAAATCATATATCTTCGTTCATGTATGAGAAAATCCGGAACCATCCACAAATTCTAGAAATACAGTCCCTCTTGAACCCTTCAACAAAAAGTTAATCAATGATATACTTTTTCCATCTATCAATCCATCAGCCATTAAAGTACAACCATATTTTGCATAATCTTCATGGTGCTCTCTCAAAGTTCTGTATGCTCAATTTCTTTATTCAAATAAGTTATCATTACTTCATGATAAGTTAGTGGTTTCCAATCATAAGTGTAGCGAGTCACTAATCGACAAAAATCCTTGAAGTTATCATAATTTACGACATTGAACGGAATGATTGCATAATACATTCATCTAGAAAAAAATTTCACTACACTGTCCCTCACTCTTTCTTGATTATCATCATGTCATTTTGAATCTTTTGATCATTTTTTATTTTCTTGACTCTCAGTTTGATCCAAATTATTGACAAAAAAATAATAAAGTTGACCAATTATCTTTGTATACTTGAGAAAATATGAGGGATGGTGGAACTCGTATAGAACTTACGATTGGTTGTTTGCCTTTTCTTGAGATTGGAAAAAACTTATCCATCATCTTCCAAATTTTCAAATTGATATGCAACTTCATCGAAATGAGACATCATGTTCATATGTTCCTTTCTTTTTTCTTATTCATAAATTGTAGTAATTCAGTTCTCACATACTCGGGAAATTTTGGACATGTTTTGGCGTTTCGATGACCTCCAATAAGATGTTGGTTGAGTCGATAAGTTCCTCTATTTAGAACTTTTCAACAAAAAACACTTTCCACGACAATAGTGTCTTGGATTGTTCAATTTTATATAAATCCAACCCGGATCTTTTCGATTTTCTGTATTTTCGAACTCGACATTAATATGAAAAAAATATGATTTTGTTTGAACTATGAATGAACCTTTGTGTGCGTCTGGGTTCAAGCCCAGGTGTGGAGGCTGCGCTGGTGGCAAAAGTGCGACTTGCTCGCCTTTTACAACTATGATGTCGATTAAATTGTATCAAATCATATCGTCCGTGATTAATCAAAAGTGAGTCAAATTTTTTAATATTTATTATGATTTTGCATAATAGAGCCAAAAAACTTGGTGTCATGGTCTTTATTTGTTTTGTATTTTTTTCTTTATTTTTTAATTCATTATTTCAAAATTGCAGTCCCTTACTAAATTGTGATAATTTTCATGTACATGTTTTAAAAAAAATCTTTTATTTAATATTTCAATCTCTATATTAATTAGCAGTTCCAAAATAAATTCTGTATAATATTTCCATAAATGTGATTCTTTATTCTTTAATTAATTTTTTATTCTTCATTATAGCCACAATTTCAATCTTAACTTACAAATCCAGCCATAAAAATAATGATCATGGTCATTGGGCAAAATGCCTTTTGATCATCTTTTCAATCACCTCTGTAATCAATCATACAAATACCTATTTAACAAGTATTTTTTCACATCACATATCGTCGTGAAATAGTCCTATCATAACTCATCTATACATTACCCTATCCATCCAAATAAAAACAACTTAAAAATGTTTTTATACCGTTTAATTATCCTTGATTGACCTATAAGAAACCCAAAAAAAAAAATCTTGATCATGGCCAAAGGGCAAAATAGTAATTAGGGGTTTTATCATATTTTTAATCACAATTGTAATCAATCAAACAAGCACATTATTATTTATCAAGCAAACACGTTATTGTTTATCAAGTGCTTTTTTGCATCCTGTACGACCGTGAAATGGTCACAATTATCTATACATTATAATATACATCCAAGTAAAAACAACTATGTTCGTTAACTGTTTTTCAATTATCCTTGATTGACCTATCTCCACACTGCTTGCATAGTTTAATAGCATTCATCCTCGTGGATCCTCTTTCTACACTCCGTTTAAGAAAATAAATAATAATGGTATATCACAAGGTCTTTGAGTTTTGGATGGATCAATCATGAAATCCTCAATAATCCCTAATTGAACTCTCTTTTCCTTCACCGGTTAATAGTTTGTGTGGAAGTATTTGATTTTATTGTAAATAAATATTGTTACTTTACAAAGTTATAAAAATAAATTAGTGGGTAGATTTTGTGGTATCCCTAGAATGATGGGATTGACAGGTATATACATTTTCCTTTCTTAAGCGTGTACCTTTATGTTATCTTAGAATACTATGTAGAATTGATTGAGATTAACGAGAGTTTTTCTTTTTACTTTTCGCATTATGGTACCAGAGCCCTAGATTGTTTCGTGGGTCAATTGGCCTTCAACCGTCATCATATGGGGCTTTTCCTTTTTCAATTTGTTTTTTGAGAACTCTTTTTTCAGTTTCATCGATTTTCACCATCACCAATTCTTTCAAACATGTCTGAAACCAAAGTTACCCATACTCCTCAAATTGAAGACGATAGTTTCCACCATAAAAATGGTTCTGTAGAATATTCAAGCCTTAGATGGTCTCATTTTTTGCTCAAACCTAACTCAGTCATCTTCTTAGAAGTAGATGAACAAGAGAGATCCAAGATTTAATAATTGGGATGAAGAAGACTACAATGAATCCGAAAATCACTAATATTTGTATGTTCAACCACTGCCAAAGCTTTCTACAACTCCAATAGGTGAATGTACTTGAAAGCTCAAGATGCATCTTGAGTTACTGAAATTAGTGTCAAGGCTAGTGCAATCTAACAAGAGTCAAAACTATGATCGAGTGTGCCGACTCTTTTAAGAATTTATGGTAAGATACCAAGTTATTGCAAGGCATGGGCTATTGCATATTTTCATTGCGATTTTAGCGAATTCGCAAAATATATAATGATTTATAGGGGCCCTGTGTGATATATAATTGGGGTTCATGATTCGTTGTTCCACTAATAGATGCTTGTTTGAGTCACTTCTTACTCAAGAAAAATGAGACGCTCACCGTTGTTCCCAATTTTCATTCCAAGATTCAAAACCAATTGGAGTAAGATAAAAGATTTCTGATCTTACAATGCTCGAGATTATTTTAGTCTAGTTTTATCTCCTTATTTTAACAGGAAATCATCATGTGTAAGAACACCCTTACAAAACAGGTTTTTCGATTACTTAACTCTACCCAAGCAGTAGTATTACATGTTAATGTTCGTAAAAACAATTAGGTGAGGTCGTTCTTATTGCTAGATATATTTTTGATAGTTTGTCTTTTTAAGAATATTGAATTTCTAAACAATGCATCTACCTGCAAATTTTATCCACTTATTTGAACATTTAATAGCCTTTCACCTAAAATGTTTTGGTGTATTTCCTTTATTTGTGCATTTCTTTAAAATAGAAGAAAATCGGATCCTCAAGCATGTAGGTGTCTTCAACTGTTGTTCTTCCACCAAAAAGGATAAACGTGCTACAATCCTTTTTTTTAAAAAACTTTCTATAATAATGTCACTTTCGATGAAACATATCCTTATTTCACCGAGTCTATCTTAATGGGGAGACGTCAATGGAAGATAAGAACCTTGGCTTCGCACTTCATCATCATCATCATCATAATAGCACATTCTCGCTAGTTGCGGGGTCGGATACATGGATAATAGTTCTCTAAACTAAACGATTTTCCCAAATATCATCTCTAAAACCAAGATGTAAGATATTCTCATTAACCATTTTTTTCCAAGTTTTCAATGACCTACTCTTTCTTCTTCTTCTTGGAAGTCAATCTAAGATGTGTCGGATTGGGGTCATGTTTGGTTTCCTCTTCACATGACTAAATATTTCATAATCATTTCATTCTTAATTTTATCCTCACACGTTTTTCCATACATCCATCTTAACATACCCATCTCTGCTGTCATCATTTTATACACATGTAGTCCTATAATGGCTCAACACTTCTAGTCGTAAAGTATAGCTGGTCGAACAATAATCTTATAACATTTTCTTTTCAATCTCGCAAGCATCTTTCTATCGCATAAAACTTCTAATGTTTTCATCCATGGTGCTTTAATCATATGATCTATATCTTTTCTAATGTCCTCAATCTTTTGGATAATAGAAAATAACGAAAAGCTTCACACTCTGGGACTTGTGAGGAGCGTACGGCAACAGATCCGTAAAACGCTTCTGATAATCCTCAATGTTCGAATCTCCTTGCTTTATGGTCAACAGTTCCATCTCCTTCGCCTGGCGAAGAGCTGGCGGAAAGTGATGATTGATGAAGGCCTGACGGAAATGTTCCCAACGAATCCGCCCATCCTGCTGAACTAGAATGGCAGAAACAGGTTTCCACCATTTCCGAGCTTTTCCTTGGATCATGAAATCAGCTACCTCCATCTTCTCATCCTCGTCATAGTGCAACACTCGAAAACACTGCTCCATGATATCAACCCAAGCTTCAGCCTTCAGCAACATCAGCATTCTCATCTCCGGTCAACGGTGGAGGTCCAATCTTCATGAAATCCATAATGTTGACACGGTTCCTACGTCTCCTTTCATCATGATCTCGGCCAGCCTCATCGTCGCCATAACGGCCATGTCCCACACTACCATGACCGCTTCCATCTCCTGACATCTGAAAGGAAACTAAAATCAACTTCTAAATCCTCAAAACAGAATTACTAATGTCCCAAAAATCTTTACATGCTCTGATACCACCAAATGTAGCGCCCTTACCCGAGCCACTACTAAACAGACTAATAAACATGCAACATTAAACTTAATACCAACAATTAAACAGCGGAAACCAAATACTTAATCATCTTACAACCCAAACGAAAACCAAACAATAACAACAGTCTTAAACATTAATACAACCATAACAAATACATGATTCTAAACGAGAAAATGATAAACCACAGAAAACCTCCACTGGATCACCACCGAAAACTCAACTGCTTTAGCCACTGCCCTGGTCGTCCGAACCGTCCAACCTAAGACCTGCCCAATGGAATGGGGTGCCCAAGATGAAAACAAGGACGTGAGCGACAATCGCCCAATACGAGAATGTACGAGTATACAAACTGATATGATGCATGCGAAATGCAATATGCTCGGATATCAAGGATCAAGTCAAGAATCTCATGCTCAGTCTAGATGCGCCTGAGTGTGTAGTCTCTGATCTGCCCTAGGCATGTTTTGGCTCCCACACTCATCATCAAGACGTGGACCTGCAATGTCCAGGTCATCAGAGCCCGCGGGTCCCGTCGGACACTGTAGCTCTCGATGCCCCATCGTCCACAATACAGAATAGGGCTGAGCGGCCCCAACAAACGAGGTATATCTCAAAAGATATCAGGCTCAACATGATATGTCATGCATAATATGCCAAAGCAGTAAAACATGTATCATGCAACAGATAAATATGCATCATATAAGTGTGTATAATACGCTTGGATATCTCAGTCAGTACATCACGTACCTCACTAAAACAATCTGACAGAAAGCTCTGAACGTAGACAATACCAACATAATGAAATCACTGTCAAACCAGAACAAACATGCTACAAGTTCTCCCTAATGATCCTTAAATCACTATCTAATGATTCAGGTTTCTACCTGCGTCCGTCGTCAACCCGCTGATGATGTCTCGATCTCAGTTCACCGACCCCTTCTCGAGTCGATACTAGCTCCGAAACTTCCCGACACCAAAGTGACCTAGAAACTGGCTAGAAAACCTAAGGTACAACTAGAACTCTCTCTGAAGAATGTGGTGAAGGAAACAAAAGAATCGGCCTCCATTTATAGGCTGCATCCGCACAATTTCAGAAAATCCGAACAAATCTTATCTGCCACGTGTCAGAATCTCATTGGTCTAGTTAGATTTCTCGAGATAATGTAATCCGAAGTAGGTCGGGTTATCCATTTAAAATTCGGTGGATACCAACAGCTTAATCCTGAATTATCAATTCCTTAATAATACTTAATTAACAACTCATTAATTATGTCTTAATTAATACTTCATTCAAAACAAATATTCGGGTCATTACAGACTTCTCGACCATCAATCTCAATCGGACAACCAATTCGTCTAGATTCAAGGCCAAAGTTATTCGTTCGACTAATTCTAAAACCTTTACTCGTGCTACACGCCATAAATCTAATTTTTTTATTCACACCTTCTCGTCTATTTGGACAATATCATCTGCAAACAACACATACCAAGGTACCTCGTCATGAATATGTCCTGTCAGCTCATCCATAACCAAAACAAAGAGGTAAGCGCTTAAAGTCGATCCTTGATGAAATCCTACTGCCACTGGAAATTCACATGACATCCCTCCAACAGACATAACACTAGTTACGACACCTGCATACATATCTTTAATGACCATGATGTAGCATTGAGGCACATGCTTCATTCTGAGCCAGATTAATTATCTAGGCATTCTATTATAGGCTTTCTCTCAGTCGATAGATATCATATGCAAACTTTTTTGTTCTCCATATTCTGTATCATTTGTCTAATCAAGAAAGTAGCTTCCATTGTAGACGAAGCCGACATAAAACGAAATCGGTTTTTTGATACAATAGTGATACTCTTAAGTCTCCGCTCTATCGATCGCTCCATAACTTCAGCGTATGGCTCATAAGCTTAATCACTATATGGTTTGAACAGTCTTACATATCTCTTTTATTCTTATAAATTGGTACTGCAATATTATGTCTCCAAGATTTTGACATTTTCATAGTATCTAGAATCCTATTAAGAGCCTAGTTAGCCAATGTATCCCAACTTCCCGTAGAAAATTTCATACCTCAATTGGAATCTCATCCGGTCCAACTGCCTTCCCCGGTTTCATCTTCTTCAGTGCCTCTGTTACTTCCTTAGCACTAGCTCTACGATTGAACACTGGATGTCTTACTTCCCGCATCTCATGTCAACCCACACTCAAATTCTCTGGATTTGTCTTACTGAGTAAGTTCTTAAAGTAATCCATCTACCTATCTAGGAAAGCTTTATGTTGCATTAAAACTCTACCATCTTCATGCTTGACACACCTGACATGACTCAAGGCTTTAGTGTTTTGATTCTTGGTATTCGTTATCTTAAAAATATCTTTCTTTCTTTCTTTTGTACCTAGCCTATCATACAAATCATTATAAGATCTTTTCTTAGCATCTCTTACTGCTCTACTACTGAGTCTCTTGGCTTGTTTATATAGATCATATGATCCATGGTCTCTAGATTGTTACTAGTTCTTGAACCTTATTTTTTCCCTAATGGCTTGTTGCAACTCATTGTTCAACCACCATGTCTCCTTGTCGTGTTGTCCCTTCCCTTTAGCCTCTCCAAGTACTTCCCTTTCCCCACTCCTTATATGGTTGGCCATGAGTTCAAATAACTTAGATGTATCGGTCTTATCCTTCCTCACATCCTTCGAGGACTGACTGACTATCTGAAATCTTATTCCTGAGAGTTTGGCATACATCACCCTTCATGGTCCACCATTTGATTCTCGGCCTAATCTAACCTTTGTTTACTGTGCTTTTACTCTTAAGGCAATGATCGTCGAGCATTCTCCTGGTATGATCTTACAATTTTTACAACTATTTAGGTCTTGTCTCTTTACAAGAAAGTAATCAATTTAACTTATATTATGCCGACTCCTAAAAGTTACTAAATGATTTTCCCTCTTCTTATATAAAGTGTTTACTATCCCAAGATCACCAGCTAAGGAAAAGTCTAGAATAGAAACCCCTGTGTTATTTTGAACCCCAAAGCCTTGACCTCCATGGACCTTCTCATACCCAACTCTATCCTTACCTACTTGGCCATTTAAATCTCCGCGTAAGAAGATATTTTTCTCCAAAATAATAGATAGAAATACCGCAAATAGAGCTATTGCAAGACCCAGGGGATTATACTAACTACATCTCCTAGAGAGTTCAGAATTTCTTCTTAGTCATCATCTAATCTCACTTGTGGTGCCTACACACTAATGATATGAACGATCTCATCTTATCACCAAACCTCCTAACCGCTTTGATTTCATTCCGGTTTTTAATTGTATCGAACTGTCTATTTCGGTTCCGATGAAAGGTGAAACTGGAGCCGAACCACTTTGATTTTGTTTTGTGAACTAAAATTTATTCTTTTAAATTTAAAAATAAAAAGAAAAATTAATGGTGCAATATGCGGGGAGTGAAACTGATTATTCAACAATTGTACTATAAATAATTTTTATTAAAAAAATAGAGTTTAAATTTAATTTATATAGATCAAATAACTAATTATATAACTGAACATACCTACGTTTATTACAAGATCTGAAAATTTAAGATGAATTTACGGTTTCAACATAATGGAAATATGGAAAATTACAAATTAGGTTTGCTAAATAAAACATAAACACTACCTATAGGTATTCACCATCAAAGCAAGACTAATTGCTTAAAATACTCTCAGAAGCTGAATTCAGGCTAGAATGATAGAAATTTGTAGGGAAAAAACATTTTTCGTTGTGATAGTGCAAGCACATTTTAAATAGAATCGACAAGAAGGTAATGTTGTTATATCCCGACATTAAATTGAATGGATATTGTGACCAAAAACTACCTCGCCGATGTATTTTACTCTTTCGAAGTGAGAAAGGGCCGGATTCATTAGTTTAATGGGCTTTCAATGAAGATTAACTTTTGTTGCACTATAGTTTTATTTTCCCAGGCCCCTTGAGTACAATGAATGTCATGCGAGTAACCAACAACCTTAACGTACTGATTTTGAGGAACTTGCCATCTTATTCAAAAAATCACATTTTGTTAATATCTGCGTCACTTGATCTTATAGACCATAGAAGTGCAAATTTTGATTTCAGAAATAGATTTTACTTAATTTGTGCTACATAAACTGATAAACATAATTTATACATAAGGATTTAACAATTTATGGGACTGAATGTTGCCGTTTTATCAAAAGGTATAGCTGTTGATAGTAGTGTCACGACAACTTGTAGGATCTTGCTCTTGCCGTTGCACCAAAAGTTACTTTTGGTAACATTGGAACTCAAAAATTTTAAACTGTGCAACATCCTAAACGCCATATATCATCGCTCTCCCAACAGGACAATTATTGCTTCTAACAGTGTATTTGGAACTCAATCATGATTTATTTAAACCTGAAGGTTGTCCTTTGTTGGTCAAACACAAGACTGGGGCCATCCGGTGAGGTCAATCCAGACTTTGCAAAGGACCTAGTTCATACTTCTTTAAACAAGATAACTTGGGTGGTTGGAGGCCTAGATCTATTGATCCTAAATCAACTTCTTTAGTGACTTGTGTTTTAGTCCTAAAAACAGATCCAAGTAAATTCATCAGTTCATCTTCCATCTACTATGAAAAATGGACACTTGAGCAAAAGTTTCATAGTGGAACATTTGAGCAAAGTTTTATAGTGGAACCTAGATTAGCAACACCGCTTCACCCTCATCCTCAAAGGTGGTTCTCGTAATTTTTTACCGACTTCTTTTTTATTCACATTTATTGACAATATTATGCTATTAAAGAAATATGTCAACTCTCGAAATGATTATGATACAATTAATGTCATCTGAGTACTCAGGACACAAGACTATAAACAAGCTATTCCACAACCAGGTTTGATTGATTTGTCAAATTGCTTATGTTGCTTGAACAAGTGCGTGAGTGTGACATTAAATATATTGAGGAATAATTCTATTGAAAACTAGTTGTATTTTGTTGTTTAACCTACTGTAGTATCGTCTTGCTACCTAAAACAAATATCTACAAAATGTTGATGAAATCTTGAGCTTGACAACCCATTGTATATTTGTTCAATTATATTTTTGACTTCTTGTTCAAGTTGTGACACCACTTAGAAATAATTTTCTCGTTGATTTTATCAAAGTTTTCAGCTCGAATGGACAAGCTAAGGATTCGAAGGTACCAGTCTTTAAAGAAACTCAAAATGGGAAACTATGTTTTCACTAGATTAACATTTTGTGGTTGTTATGTCTGTTCTTGAAGGGGACACTAGTACAATTGTCATGCAATAACATATTTTAGAGGATTCTTTGCTGAATACATTTTTTTTGTGACAGCTTGATACCTATCTTTGTGAGTGCGGATGTCTTCTTGAAGCAGATGCTAGTACAAGTGTTTTGCAACTACCTATTTTAAACAATTTATTGTAATGGTGTGAAATACATTTACTTTGCAACAGGGTGATAACTATGACCTACTTCATAGAAGCTACATTAGAAACACCTTGATGTATAGAAGCTACATTAGAAACACCTATATTTCAAACATAATGTTTCCAGCAATATTATTATTGGTATTAAATTGAGATCACATGTTATTTTCTTCATTGGAATCAAGCGGTGAAACATAATTAGCTTAAATCTAGTAATTGAAATCACGTACAAGTTGTTAGAGCATCTCAAACGGAAATAGAGAAGTGCATTTAAAGTTTGATGATGGATATCTCAAACTTATCAAGGTTTTCTTGCGAGGTGTTGGTAATCTAGTTGCACTAAAGATGCTGAAGTTTCATGTTAGAGCTTTTTTAGAGTTAATTAATAATTGAACTTTAGAAGGTTAATGCATCTAATGATTATTATGCGTCAAAAATTCAATTATTTTTTCAAGGACAAATGCACCCTAAGGTCCCATTTCATACTTTCAATCGAGTAGGCTACCTTATTGGTTGGTTCTAGCGTAGATCTTAGTTTTCCACATGGCTTCAATTATAAAATTTCTTCTAGAACCAAGTCTTTAAAATGTAGAACACAATTTAGCATCGAATACAAATTTATTTGAGACGGAACAAATGGGCATCTGAAAACAAGACATTTGCCTGGGATTGTTAGTAAGATGGAAAGAGTGTTTGAAATTTAAATAAAAATGTATCGTCCGATTCTTGAATTTATTTGAGATGGATATGCCTGATATTGTTAATAATATGGAGAAACTATTTGAAATTTAAGTAAAAAGGTATTGACTATTTCAAGAATCAATGCAGCATTTTGAATGCATTTCATATATTTTGGCTCAAAGCTTTGTTAATTTTTTCGTAAGAAAAACGTCTTGGTCCTTTACTCTCAACTAGTTAATCAGTGGAGTTGGTCAATGAAGTGCAATCTAAAGGGCAAAGTTAATTTTTCACATCCCCGTGTTTTGTGAGAAACTATACTAGAAGGTAATGTTCTTCAAAAGGGACATGACATGTTGATATACCTGTATATTTCCTTTTTTATATCTTAACTCTCAAGTTACATAAGATTGAGTGGCACTTAATGTTTGATATGCTAAGGTGCTTCATGGTTTAGCAGAATCCGGATCCTGAAAGTTAGTATAGCTTGCTAAAGTGCTTTGTGGTTTATTACATTCTGGAATTCCGGATCCTGAAAGTTAGGTCAATCAGTCTTGAAGTATAAATATTGGGCACTTAATCTTCGATTAGTGTAGCATGCTAAGGTGCTTTGTACTTTAGAACTAACAGGATCCTGAAAGTTAGGTCAATCAGTGAATCTCATTTATTGTACGATGCATAGACTGACATATGATAGGTCAATCAGTGAATCTCATTGATTGTACAATGCATAGACTGACATATGATACTTTTTTATTTTCTGACATTTATGCTGTTCTTAGTTCATCTCTGTGTTCTGATAACTGTGCCTGGTTTACATCCTTGAATTAGGTAACATTCCTAGATACATTCATCTGCTCTGGTTTTGTATACTTGATTGGTTTTTAAGACGATTACAATAAAATGTTTTCAGCTTACATATATTAGAATGCGGTATTGCCTAGTTTATACATTTGTGAATTTGAGTAAGGTCTTGTGATGTATTAATCTGCCCTGGTTTTGTTTCCTTGATTGGAACTTTAAGAAAATTAATAGTGTGGTTTTAGCACATCAGCTGGATCAGAGCCGTGCAAGCTATCTGGGCCTCTTAGTTTGAGTTAGCTTTGTGTGAGCTTTTTAAAAAAAATAAGCTGGCTACGGTCTTGTGTTATTCTTATGAGCCACAAGCTATTCCCGTTACTCTTAGAACTTGAAATGGCTTACTTAATTTGATCTGTAATACCTATGTTATTCTGTGCCCTTCGAAAGTATGATATTATAAATATAACATAATCTGAAAATTGATTACCTGTGCCCTTCGAAAGTATGAAATATAACATAATCTGAAAAGCTGAAAATTGCACGATAAAGAAAATACATGCAACGGGTAAAACATAGAAGTCTACTTGCGAAAAGCTCAGGCATTCAAATAATTCTCATTTTCAATTTCACATTGTTCCTTCTTCATTGGTTAAAAAAAACTTATTATTGTTTAGCTCATCATTTGTGAAACTTGTACATTTTTTTTAATTCCTGGCTCTTGTGCAACTTCAAACTGATGTCTAAGAAAGGATAGCCCGGTTTGTATAGGTGTCTAACCCTCGCGGAGTCTCTTTTTTGTAAGGATTTTATTTTATATCTTGAACTACACTTTTCTGATAGGAGAAATAGGTCATGTTTGAGATTTTCCAAACTGAAGTCATGAGTTTCTGACAGCCATGATCATGGTACCTGAGATGGCTATTTGAAAACATTTTTCCTATCATTAGTACGTCAATTTTATGTGTTAGCTTGAGTTTAAACTGTATGATGATTCTCATATATGGTTGTTCCAAGTAGATTTTAATCCACCCGAAACGTTGTGTATTATATCATTTTTGCTTGCATTAATTCACCTCCTTGGTTTATGTGCCTCGTAATTAATTTCTATAGACGAGTATCTCATGGGACTAGAACTAATCTTGATTATTTATCCAGCCTTACGGAAATCCTGCAATCGTATCACAGTCGTGCTGAGAAGGAACCAATTTCATCTACAGGAGTTAGTGATAAACAGGTGCGAATAAAAATGCACTTCATGAAGAGGACATCAACCCTGTCGTGTGTCCTATGTATGATAGCACCATGCACAAAATACATTTGCAAATGTATTTTGTTTGAAGTGAATCTCCTGATAACCTTACTATTTTCCGACATAAGGAATTTTGACGCTATTTGACTGTTTTTATACAGAAGGACTACATTGGGTTCTTTTAGATACACAGTAAAGCAGAATGTGTCCCTGGAATTCTTGGTAACATTTAAGTTCAACTTGTTTGACCATGGACTATACATCATCGAATATTCCATCCATGACAAGTAACATTTTGTATTACTCAAACTCCCCTTGCTACCCTCCTTAAAAAATATTGCCACTGACAATAGAACCTCCACTATGGCAATGCAAGTGTCATGACTTCTCCCTTTCTTTTCTGGATCTCTCATCTATCACTAGACTCTAAATCAGAATATTAGACTGAATATTTGATATATCTTTTATTTTGTCAATAATCATTGTTCCGTAATCACTTCAAGAATGATAAAACAATAAACACTTTACAAATTTAACTCATGAACCATGCATCTGACTTTATTTAACTAGTAGTTGTATAAACTACTAAGGTAAAACCAATAAATGCATGGCTCTTCTTCTTGAGATTTCAAGAGGAGTGGTCCCCTCTTTTTAAATTAAGCTTAAAGTTTTAAAGATAATGGATGTTGGCATGTTTGCATTGCAGGAGCAGTGCTCTAAATTTACAGGTTTCCTCACTAGTGGAGAGCTCCTTCAAATTGTGGAAAGGCAGTCATTTTATTCCTCTGCATACTTTCTTAATTTTCATAGACCCGTTGACTTGTTTTACACATGATGTCTGACTCAATTCTCACAGGGAACTTGGGGAGCCGTGCATTGATAAGCTTAGTGTGACTGACCTTGTGAATCTGGAGACTCAACTTCAAGCTGCACTTATACGAGCAAGGTCGACAAAGGTTGTTCACCTTTCACATTGTAGATTTTACTTACTATAGCATCTGCAAACATCATAATTTCCTTTTTCTGCTCCACATTGATTACTTTTTGAGTCAGTTTTACTACTTGTTTTCATCTCTCTATTGTACTTGTGAGATGAAATATCATAAATAAGATTAGAGTTTCTGGGTCAACCAGGTAGGGTGATGTAACAAGTTTAAGGTTTTGGTTTTATATGTTCGTACAAAGGTTTACCTTTCACATTGAAGATTTTACTATAGCATCTGCAAGCATTACAGTTTCCTTTTTCCAATCAATGTTGATTACGTTTTCTTTGCAATATTTACTATTTGTTTTCATTTCTCCTTTTTACTTGTGAGATGAAATATCATAAATAGGATTGAAGTTTGGGGTTCAACTAGGTAGGTTGATGCCACACAAGTTTAATGTTTTAGTTATATTTTCAAGAATTTTATGTCGTTAAAGTGCGTTAGATTTAAAATCTTTGTATTATACAACGACATGGTAGTAATCTAATTTCCTTAGGATAAGTATATCATGCATTCTGTTTTTTGAGGTATAGTATTTTATGTATTCTGATTACATAAGAACTCTGGGTATTTTAAGAGTTGAGCAACATTAATATATAACTTTCTTTAGCTACATTAATATATAACTTTCTTTAACTAACCGCATGATCCAAAGCTTGTTTGATTAAGGTAAATTTTTAAGACTGAAATTTTGTGTAAGATTACTTGCCTAGTTCTCCCATGAAACTAGTGGCTTACAAGTAGATTATAGGCAATTGCTATACCAAAGCAATTTCGGCACATACCGCAAGACCCGGGACGGTAGCCGATTTATAAGATAGGCAGCGGTCAAAACAGCCTCTCCCCACAGGTATTTCGGCACATTCATGGAGAATAGGAGGGAACGTGCGACCTCTAAAAGGTGACGGTTTTTTCTTTCGGCAATCCCGTTTTGTTGCGGTGTGTCGAGGCAAGAGCTGATTTGGACAATGCCCTGCTTGGTGAAATAGGATCCTAAGGTGGTGTTGAAGTAGTCACGGGCATTATCAGACTTGAGAACCCAAATACGGGTATTGAATTGTGTTTGGATCATAGTGTTAAAGGCTGGAAATATTTGGGCGAGATCAGATTTGTCCTTCATAAGAAAGACCCATGTAAGGCGGGTATGATCGTCGATGAAGGTGACGAACCACCGGGCTCCATTTATATTGGGTATCCGAGATGCACCCCAAATGTCACTAGTGGATGAGTGAAAATGGTTGAGAAGGTTTGTATGGGATAGGATTATATGAGACCCGAGTGTGTTTTGAAAGTTGACCGATATCACAATGAAAAAACCTCGACTTTTTATTAACGAATAAATTCGGATACAATTTTTCAAGATAAAAGAAACTTGGATGACCTAACTGAAAGTGTAAGCGCATCACATCACTTCCAGACTCTATATGAAAACCAAAACTAGCATTTGAACAGGAATGGGAGCGAGACTCGAGGCTGGATAGACTTGTATTGAGGAGATAGAGGCCTGAGCACATCCTAGCACTGCCAATCGTCTTCTTCGATCCCAACTCCTGGAAAAAACACACATTATTGGAAAAATTAGCCGAGCACTGTTCATCGGTTGTCAATTTACTAATGGACAATAAATTGCAATCCAAAGAAGGAACATGCAGCACAGATTTAAGAGTAAGGTCGGAGGAAATCTGTACGGATCCGAAACCAGCAATCCGGGTCTTGGTACCATCCGCAATCCGAACATGGAGAGAGTCGGTATTGGATTGGTATGTTGTAAAGAGATTCCGGTTGCCGGTAATATGGTCGGAGGCACCCGAGTCGACAATCCAAGAGCACGAGAACTGCTGAGCGGAAATTAAAGCAAGAACGTCTATACCTTTGGTAGCGTGAAGGCTGGTGGATTTAGATCTTGTAGCATGTTGCGCTAAGGTTGCAGACATGATTTGTTGCAGTGCTTCAATCTGTTGCGGAGAGAACGGACTGTCGTTGGCCTGGTCGCCTGAGGGCTGAACTGAGAGGCCGCGGTTGGTCTTGGCAGTCGGAGGACGGGAGGATTTCCAATCAGAAGGTTTGCCATGGAGAACCCAGCAAGTGTTCTTTGTGTGCCCTGGTTTGGAACAGTGCTCACGTGTTGGCCGTGACTTACGCCTCTCTTGTTGAGTTGCTCCAGTAGCACCGAGTGAAGACCCGAGGAGGGCAGAACCATCAACCGAGGTAGAAGGTGGGCCCATCATGACCTTTTTGCGGCTTTCTTCGCGGCGAATCTCAGCAAAAGCTTCTCGAAGACCCAAGAATGGCTTGGCACTCATTACTCTGCCTCGAACATCATCTAGTTCTTTGTTGAGACCGAGTAGAAACTTGAAGGTGCGCTTCTGCTCCACAATCTTGCGATAGCGCTGACCATCTTCCGGACACTTCCAAGCGTGGATTTCAAAAACATCAAGTTGCTTCCATTGTTTGGTGAGAGCATTATAGTACTGGGTGACACTGAGTTCTCCCTGCTGGAGGTCGTGAAGGGCTGATTCAATAGCCGACAGTTCCGAGGTGTTATCGGAACTTGAATACGTCTCACGGACTGCCTCCCAAACATCTTTAGCAGTCTCGTAGAGAAGGAAATTCTCACCTACTTCCAAACTCATGGAATTGATGAGCCATGACATGATTAAGTGATTCTCCGTCTTCCACTTCTTATAGCCGACATCAGTCTTTGCTGGGGCTTCAATTTCTCCGGTGAGGTACTCTTCTTTGCCGCATCCACAGATGAACATTCTTACGGATTGGGACCATTGCAAGTAGTTCGGACCTGTAAGGCGGTGAGGAGTGATAAGGAGAGAGTTATTGGAAGGGTTGGGATTCGACTCAAGGATATCGGATTTTTCCTCCGAAGAGGTTCCTGTGGCGAGACCGTGTTTTACCATGGTCGCTCTGATACCATAAAGAATTTGATAAACTAAATTCTTAAATTTTATCAATGTCAAATAGAGTATAAATACAAGGAACGAAGACAAGGAAAGAAATCAGGAGACAAGAAAATAAATCAGGAAATATCCTAAAACTAGGAAATAAATCAGAATCAAATCAAATCAGAACTAAATCTAGGATTCTAATCTTAATAAAAGGAAACTAAATATTACGTATATCTCTCCTAACTTTTAATAATTCGACATATTGTTCAATGTTTCTTACTAGCTCGTGAGTGTTTCCAAAGTTTTGACCAAGACGCTTAATTTTCGCCAAGGGCTGGAAGCTTTTGAGAGGCTTCATTGTTAATTGGTGAATTTTATAAGAATGAGCTTTTATATGATATGGTTGATATGGATGTTTGTCATGTCCCATTGGGAAGGCCGTGGCACTATGATGCTTTTGTTTTTTGGCGGTTCGATGATAAGATTGTCTTGATGCTACAATCTCAATTGTTCAACATCAATTAGTTACTAAGAAAGATAAACCGGTGTTTTACCAACTTAACTTACTTTGCTGCAGCGAGATTTTTAATGAGGGAAGTTTGGTGATGCTGTGTTTATGCAAGAACAGATTTCTAGCCGGCAAGTGCAGTATGCTGAAGAACAAGAAAATTGGTCATTAGAACTAATATTAGCACTCTGTTTAGTATCTTGTTTGCATTGAAAAAACATTCGTGCGAGACTTGGTGACCAGCAATTTTTTAATTTGTCGTCTTTATCCAACTTTCTAAAATTTTCTTGCTTCTTATGACTTTTTTCTCCTCTCTTCTCTTTTTATTATTCATTTAGTTATATAGCATAGATTGCAGAGTATCTTCACACACATATATAATATATATACGCAGACCATTAAATGTGTTGATAATCATTTATTTAATTCACGCAGACCCGTTTGATGCTGGATTCGATATCAAGTCTTAATGAACAGGTATTCTGCCATCTATATTCCATTCCATCACTGTTTGTAGGACTTCGCCGCTAAATATTCTACTTTAAGAGTTCAAAAACTCTAGTCACAAACTAGATGAGTGATCATCGTAATAGTTTTCTTGATTCAGAAGCAGATATTCTTCACCTTGTTACCATAGACTCAAATCCCTTCTCCTGGCATACAAACTTTCTTCTCAACTAAAATCCGCTTAATTGGAAGTTTTTGGATGGCAGCGTTATAGTTATTTTAGTCAATAAACAAGAAAACCAGACAAGCTTCATCTAGTTTGACTTCCTAGTAATTTTGTCTCCTAACTTGAGCTCATCTCCTGCAGTAACCATTTGAGAACCCATATCTAGAGATTCTATCCATGAAACGCCTATCTAAATTGCTGTAAAACACTTCACCGTCCTGCTAAATTGCTTATAGCTTTCATTAGCACTGTATCTGAAGCTCGTCGATTATAATCTTGAGCCATTCAAATTAAAGCTCCTCCAGTTGGCGCAAGTATAATGTTCGTCTAAAATGACTTGACTGGAGCATTCAGAGATGAAGTTCATGGTTTGAATTCAATGAACCCCGCGTCTCAAACAAAATTTACGCATATAAAAGATACACGAGCAAAATATTTAGAACAGATGAAAGTATTTGTGTTGCTACTTACCTGGTACCCCCTGTATGAGCAGGAAAAGATGCTGGCTGAAGATAACAAGCAGATGGAGGAAAAGGTGATATGAGCCCGAGACTTGCCATGGCTTTATCAATGCATTGTATTTGAATGAAAAAGAGATTAGTTTTGGACCTAAAATATAAATAGAAGAGCAAAATAACATAACCCGGGAATCCATTTTATGTACAGATTGTTGGAACTAAGAACAGCAATGCAATGAAGATGATAGATCTCAACGTGGTTGCTGACAGCCAAACAATGGGAGCACAACAGCATCATTTGGTTGGGTTCCTCTAAGATCGAGCAAGCCTACGACATTTCGTTATCCGGTGTGGAGACATTATGTGATGTTGTATTTATTTAACATAATAAATACGCAGCAGAAGTATTCAGTTGTTCGATTGACTCGAGTGGTTTCGTGTTATATAGTTGCTTCACGGTGAAGACACCCCCCCTCATTGGTGCAGCCGGAGTCCTCCGAAGGGTACGTTGATAGATCATAGACTTCTCTCGTTTTATCCCGTTCTACTTCTCTAATCAATCATTATTTTTTTAAAAACAATTTTATGTCGATTATTTCATTTTTTTATTTATTTATTTTTTTAAAAAAAGATGGACAATATCTATTTTTTTTAAAAAAATATCTCCTTTTAAAATTTTAAATTAAGCCCATCAATAAAGTAATAGGTTACCAATTAAAAACATCCAACATCGGGAATTAAAGAGTATGGCGGTGAGGGTAGAAACCCACCCATCAGAACTTCTATTTTTTAAATGATTAATTAGTGAAGAGTATAATTTTAATACTTTTTTGGTGTAATAATATATTATATGTACACATTATTGGGTCTGAATGCATTGCTGGTTTTAGAAATCTAATATTTCTTCTGATTCCTTAGTTTACACGTTCAGCTGTTGTACCTGGACTTTCTGTTAATCAAGTAGGGAATTTTTCAATAATAATAATAACAATAAAACGAGAAATTTTGATTTAAGAGCTAAACGATGACATGAAATGGGCTCGTGAAGGCCGCCATGGGACCGCTCTTTCACTTTGTTTCTTCTGATGCTTCGATTTTCTTGTTTTTTTACATCATAATAATATTTTAACGTTGTTTGTATAGGGGAATGAATGAAATGTCGTGTTTTCTTTATAAAAATATATAATCTAATTAATACTAGGGCGTGTTGGGTCATTAAAATATATAGGCTCTCTATTATTTTATTTGAGTTGAAATGAATATGCTTTTTTAAGGGTAAATTGGAGATAAATAGTTAAATCTAAACTCAACTTTATCTTTAACTCTGTACACCTAATTTCTTTTTTAAACTTTTTAATATAATAAAAAAGACAAAAATACTGAAAGGACCAAAATTAAAATAACGTAATCCAACTGTATGCAAATCTAGAAGAAATGGAAAATAACAAATTAAATAATTTTAATTGCTTAATTGAATATGTTGTGCATGATTGCATGTATAAAATGTATTTTCTACACGAATGTATGTAAGTTATATTTTTAAAGGTTATTCGAGATGCGATCGAGGAACGGAGACCGAGAGCTGAAAAAAAGAAAATATTTTTATTAAATATATTTTCTAAATTATTTAAAATAAGGTTGATGTTTTATGATATTTTTAAAAATAAGGAGTTTTGAGATGATTTTATATGCCGAGACATAATTTTTAACAGTATTCGATTTTCGACTAAAATAAACTTTTTGAGAACTCAGTTAATATATTCACGAATTTTCCTAAACGAAATATTTTAAATATGGACTGATGGATTAATGGGTCTATTTAACTATATTATTGGGCCTAGGCTTGTTTACTTGATAATTAACAAATAAATAAACACAAACCCTCCTTATTATTTTCACAACACATGCCCAACACACACACAACACACACAAGACTCCCCTCCCCTCAAAACACAGCACACAAGCACGCAAGGTTGCAAAGAAAGCCACGGTTCTTGCAAAGGATATTCAGCCAAGGTTCTTCGTCGCCGTTCTTCGCATCTCAATGTATTTGTCGTGAGTAAAATACGCAAAGGCATGCTATAAACTTTCTTTTCTCATCTATCATACCATAATATATGTTTGAATTGTGTTTGCATGCAAAAATGTTGGCCTTGCTTTTATTTTCGTTTTTATGCATTAACATGTGAATAATTGATGATTTCATGATTCAAAACTTATGTTATATTTGAGGGAAGGGGCTGCCACGTTAGGGGATCATGGAGGGATGTTTTTACATGAGTTTAAGGGCCACATGATGCACAGTTAAAGCGGCACACGAACTAGAATAAGCTGGAACGAATTAATTTCTTGTTTTGATACAAGGGTTTGGCTAGGAAGCTCACAAGCACACGGCTCGTCCAGGGCTCGGGCCAGGCGTGGTTGAGTGTGAGGAAGAGTCCTAGCAAAAACTGCGGCTAGGGAGGAGTCCAAGCGAGCTAGGACTCCTACCGAGCCAAACACGTGTAGTTGCTGAGCGTGGGAGTCAAGGCCCGAGATGCACGGTTAAGGTGGCACATGTTTAAAAATTTTTGAGGTTAAATGTTATATATATGCTTAGAAGTTGCTCATAAAGAGATTAATACATGTTGCATGATTAGAAACTTAGATTTAAATGCATGTTGGTTACGTTTAGAATTTGAAAAACTTTAAGATAGAATGTCTCCTAGATGTGCACTTAGTACTGATAGACAAGCTGAGAATACTGAGGATCGTCAAGGGAATGCATCCCCACTTCCTAATGTGGATGCTGTTATTCGTGCACTGGAAGGCATGGCTCGCTTCATTGACTCCAGACCCTCCAAAATAATTATTTAAGTTTCAATAACTGAAGATGAAATTTCTACCAGAAGAGCATAAAGGGTCTATGGGTCTGTCTAACCGAGATAGAAAATGTCAAGTTTTCGTTTAAATTTTATCATAATTTGGTAAACGGATCATTCATATTAAATACTATGACAGAAAAAACAACAAATTTTGCAGAAGATTTATTTGAAAAGAAAAGAAATTTTTTGTGGAATAGCAAGCTGCCGGGGAGTAAAGAAACTCGTCAAAAATTCTGCAAGATGGCTCATGTGGGAAGATGGTCAGAACAAATCTGTCCAAAATGCCCAAATCAAAAGGAGCCAGAATTTGGCAATGGCTTCAGACCTCGGTCAGACATGAAGCATCTTGCAGAGACATGACCAAGTGGTAAAAAACCACGATCACGTTTTCCTCGGGGACACCAAAAATTTAAGATTCCCCGACAAAAATAAGTGAACATGTGACTACAATCACTTTTCCTTGAGATAATAAAAGATAAAGATTCCCCGACAAAAGTGTAAGGCCTAGAAAATTCGAACGACGTAACTTGACTGCATCTAATCTAGGGTTTTACTAAAATATGTGTTTAATTATTTTAAGACATTAAATGCATGATTATTGCATGGATGTGTTTTATTTCATGGTTTATTAAAGTTTCATGCATAGGGGCTCTAGTAGTTTTTCGCGTTAGAACGAGAAATGGAGACCGGAGATAATTAAGGAAAAATATCTTTATTAAATAATTATTTTTTAATTATTTAGTATATGGTGTAATTGAGTGAGATTTTCGAAAATGGGCCTTGAGATGTATTTTTACACGACGGGTTATATTTTAAATCGGTACGCAAAATTTAGCGAGTTAGAAGACTTTGTGGGTTCGGAGAATATTTTCAAAAACGTACCTAAACAATATATTTTTCTGGACCTTTTTTGGGCTTAATGGGATTATTTTATTTTTTAGTGGGACTAAAATTTTTTAATCTCTTTATTTTTAATTAAGGGGACCATTAACACTAAATATTTTATTAAAAACCTACACCCAAACCCTAACCTAATCTCCCTACAATTCGGCCGCCCCAGCCCTTGCAGCAACAACAAAAATTTTCGAAAAACACTGCAGTCTCCTTCGAAAATTCTCCCAAGTCTGCAAAGAAATCCTTCCCTGCCTCTCCGATGCAAGTTCTATGCGAACGTCTCTAAAGTTTCAAGTGTATAAACGCAAATGCACCAAAATCTCGTTTTTCTCATCATTCTCATCATTGTATGCTGATTTGTGTGTTTATGCATGAGAAATTATTAGAACTATTATGTTACATCGTTTTTGCAAAGTTTGTCATTAAATACGCATACTGTTTTACATATAACTCACGTTTTTCCCATGGTTTCGTGCTAGGGCTTCTAGATATTTGTCCCAAGGGGCTAAGCACTGTAGACATCTAGAAGGATAAAGGGGTCGAGTGCATGTCGGGTCACGGTTAGGCAAGGAGTGATCGAGTCTTGCTTTGTTGGGGGAAGCTAGGGTGAGATCGGGGAAAGGGGGAGAGGTGGCCATGCAAGGGTCGAGCAGTGCTGTGGTGTATACCCTAGAGGGTATGAGCCATGGTCCATATGGGATGTCTTGGTCTAGGTTAGGTTCGGAAGTCATAAGGGCTAGGAGACGCGCGTTTGAGAGTACTTTGGGTGAAATCGCGCAAGGTTGCGTGCATGACACCCCAAAGTCGAGTTAGTTCTGTCCAGGTGGGGTTCGAGCGTGTGCCGAGGGTAGCTGGTCAGGTCGGGACGGAGCTGGTGAGGGCTAAGATCGACTACAGTGCTAGGAGTGCAACAGGGCTAGGATTTTTGGAGTGCACCAACGTCCAGCGAGGAGCAGCCGAGCGTAGAGGGTTCATAGGGGTTGGATTTGTGTTGTTTAGGGGCTGGTAGGTGTGTGTTAAGTTGTGATAAAAATTTGTGAAAATTTGGTTAAGCCCCGGGTTGATTCAGTTAAAACGGGACTCCGGTCCAAGTTTAAACCGAATCGTAGAAGTTTCGAAATGGACTCGAGGTTACGTCTATGAAATGATTATAATTATGTTCAGAGATGTTTTAATAAGTTTTGTTGGGTTCGGGCCGAAATTTTGAGGTCTGGGGGTAAAATGGTCAATTAGGATTTCCAGTGGCAAAATGGTCATTTTGCGTGTGGATCGAGTTAGCGGTCCTAGCAGCGCCCTGAACACGAAAATTGCACATTTAAAATTTATATGATATTATGAACATGAAGTTTTATGAAAATACGAATATACGTTGCATGTTTGGCTTGAAGAATATTTAGGTATATGCATGATTTTTTATAAGTGATGAATATGATGATATGTTTTGAAGAATGAGAGTTGGTTGTGACTAATACGAACACGAACACGAACAGGTAAGGCCAAGGCTCAGTGGATGGGTAATATTATCGCTGATGTCCCCGCCGCCGGGTACCGTGGTTATACGTAGATGGATCCATCGTCTAGAGCTGATACGAGAGTTACCACTAACGATCTGAATTTTAATAAAGAAAATGAACATTATATGTTGATATGATTAGATATGTTATGGATAAGTTATGTCTTGACACGCTATGTTTGATGGATCGTTTGTGTTAGCGCCTTCGAAGGCATTTCGCACACAACAACCTTCAATCAGCTTCAATAGCTCGTGTTCTAAGAATATTAACACCGATGAATTAAATCGAGTTTGGTTTTAAACAAAGTGGAAGAAACTCGAAGTAATCCTTCGTAAAAGAAAACTGAAATGTTAGAAAATATTTTAACTTGTGTAAACTGACTAACTGAAAGAACACATATTAGTTTTTGTTTTCTTGTATTTCAGTTATGGTAACAACTGAACAAACGAACACTCTACCTAATCAAAACAATTTTAAAGCGATCGATAATCAGTTAAATACACAAGATATGTTTATGGATGTTCGGAGACTTCAACTGCTCCTACGTCACCCCTTCTATCTCCACAGATAGGATACACTAGAAGACTTTGATTTATACAACTACGTGTACAAGCCCACTCAACTAGGACTTATCTACTGTCTAAACTGAACTCCTAGCTACGACTGAAAACAGCAACTTCTAGTCAACATTAATTTAACGTCTATGTGAGAAAGACTACATACACAAGTTTAACGTCTTTGTGCAAGACTGTTTTGGGTGGTTTTGAGAGTGAATGTGTGTGAGAACTGAACAGAAACGTTCTCACACACTGAGGGATAACAGGCTTCTAAACTAAGCAGATATCACGATGAATAATTCCCACTGGGCTTAAGTGCTTCTGAAAGCTGATATACAACTGATTGTGCCTTTTACTCTATAGTATTGTATATGTGCTCCGTCTGTTATTTGAGTCTTCACCGCTCTTCTCTTTATATAGGAGGAGGAAGCTGATCGTACAGTGAGACTCATTTATTGTATCTTTTGCATTTGAATCGGCTTCTTGGACTATGTGTCTCGTCTTTTTGACTGTCCCTCTGAAGCATTTTGTCTTTAATGCTCTGATGCAATGTCCATTATTGTCCTTTGACTGGATAATGGCTTTGTACCTTCTCGCACAGCTAGAATCCACTTCGAAGGAATCTATCATCGTCCATAACTGAAGGATTCTAACTGATGCTTCGAACTAGTCAGTTTGAACTGATCTTTCAGTTGGGCTGGTGAAATCAGTTGACTCGTCAGTGGAACTGATTTCACACTCGTTCAGTTGGACTGATCAGCTGGGTTTCTTCATCAGTTGAACACTCTTTCGGCTGGCCAGGCTTCTGAGGTTTTCCTGCTGAATTACCTATCAACTGGTCAATCAGCTGTACTGCTCAAATGATGTAGCCAGTTGAACCGATTCATTTTGAGCGATCAGTTGGGTCTTCAGTTTTGCGATGTAAACAACTCTTAGGTGATCCTAGATGCTGCACAACTAAGGTAGATCATTAGTAACACAATTAACAAGTTTTGTTACCATCAAAATCAAGATTGCGAACTTGAAAAGTTCCAACAATGTTTAAGTTCATGCTTTTAAGATCATGAAATTTATGTTAATTACAGTACATTCCACAGTTGCATGTTATGTATATGTACTTGCTATAACGATTCAGGTGTGTTGAGTTTTTAGACTCACTATGTGTGAATGATGCAGGTGAGCATGATGATGTGGAGGCTGAAAACGCTGAAGACTGAGTAAGCGGAGCTTGATGTGTGAACGTGAACCCCGATGCCCTTGTATTTTTCCGCACTATATGTTTATGGGTCATGGATAAACATTGTGTTTATACATTTTATATATTTTTATATGTAGATGATACGATAGGATTTGATTGTTACGTTTGAGTTCTTTTCAAACATTAGTCTAGGAATTTGAGGATATTTAAGATTTATTTAACTGCGGTTATTTTTATTCAGTGATTGAATAACTTTTTAATACGCATGGTGGACTGTTTTCATTCGCATGCATGTGTATGAGCATTTTCAAAATCAGCCTGCAAAAAAAAATAAAAAATTCTAGCAGTATTTTAGTAGTAGACGTTTCAAAAGCAAGTAAACATGTAATTTGTCCGCTAACTAAAAGACTTGGACCCAAATACAACTATAAATACAGAGTAAATGGGAATAAGAAAATCACACAAGAATTAAAATGAAGTTTGGTACCAAAGAAAATATATTCTACATATTTCAAAATTTCCAAAAGACGGATTAAGGCGATAAGAAAGCAGCTGTTATTCTTCAAAGATTTATACAAACTGTTAAAAGAAGCAGAGAATGAGATTTCAACTGATATGATGCAAACATGACAAAAACTTGTGTGAGATGGTTTCACGGGTCGTATTTTGTGAGACATATCTCTTATTTGGGTCATCCAGGAAAAGTATTATTTTTTATACTAAGAGTATTACTTTTTATTGTGAATATTAGTAGGGTTGACCCGTTTCACAGATAAAGATTCGTGGGACCGTCTCACAAGAGACCTACTCTCCAAACATATATCCACTGATTATGTCAGGAGATAAAGATGGAAGAACAAGCTATTTATAGATTAATGATCTAGGAAAAGACAATTCAAGAAAAAGTGGAGGGACCATTCAACCTCTCACTCAACCAACTCAAGAGATTATGTCAAACACATCTGGAAGACATTAAAGAAAAACTAAGGCAAGTTTTGAAGTCCGGAATTTATATCCGCAAATGACTTCTATAAATACCAAGACAGAAGGAAGATGAATGCATGATTCAATCTCTTCATTTTCTTTCAAAACATTATAATATTTTCTCTTTCTAATTATTGTGTATTTTAACTTCGGCTACTATAAGTAACTAAACAAGTTTCTCCTCCTCTACAGGAGGTTACTATGTAATAATAGTTTGTATGTTCGAATAAAAAGATCAAAACTTTTGCCTCCCTCGTGTATTATTTTCAAATTGAACAACTTTGCTATACACCATGAGGTATGAAACAAAATAGGATTGTGATAGGTGCCGTTGAAGGAATCTGTGTCAGTAACCATCTGTTGTGACTGCGTGGTTAGGTTGTGAGGAGTAGACTATAAAACCCGGTGGATATAACCCGACGGTACTCTGGTCAAAGAGGTAAACTGTTCAATTTATTATACAGAAGTATGATGGGTTGTTTATAAAAAAATCGATCACCGGAACATGGTATATAGGCAGGAAACCTTGTGTAGCCTCATGTCTTGAGGCTATATGCTTTTAAGAACATGTTCGATAGGTATAACAATGTCACGTACCATAATTATGAAAAGTAAGGGTAATTTGGGAAATTTTAAACAATTGGAGAGTTAAAACAAAGATTTAAGGGGATGAAGAATAAAGAGAAAGTTGAGTATGGAAATGAAGATTTATTGTAAAGTTGCCCCTTTTTTAATTGAGTAAAATGAGTGAGAGTGGAGTTTGGGTTGAGTTTTTATATTGAGTTGAATTATAATTGGGTTGAGTTTTTCATCACTTTATCGATTTTAAGTCTAATTTTTTTATCTTTGGGTCGAGATTGTTTTTTATATTTGAGTGGAATTTGGGTTGATTTTTCATATTTGGTTCGAATTTTTATAACGGGGTCATGATTTTCAACACTGAATCGAGTTTTGAGTCTAACTTTTCATTAATGGGTTGAGTTTGAGTTAGTTTTTCATTTGAGTTGAGTTTTTATATTTGGGTTGAGTTTTTTATTTCCTTAAAGTTTGGGGTTCAGTTTTTATATTTGAGATGAGTTTTTCGTATAATTAGAGTTTGAGTTCTTTTAATTTTAAGTTGAATTTTAATACAGCAAAAATTGTCTTTTGATATAAATCCTTTTGTTAAAGCAAGATTCACTACCTGTACCACTCATTTTCACGGCGGGTCGATGTGAAATGGAGTCGCAGCAAAATTTGAAGGTGATACAGGAAGCCATTAATCAACTGCTGGTGGAGGAAGAAGAAGACGGGTATGAAAATGGAACCTCAGTCCATCGGCGGACTTTGCTCTCCGACCTACGTACTCAGGTATCCATCCACCCATCCATAAACCCGCGATTATTTACTTATAAAGAAGCTTTCTTTTTTTTTTTTTTTGGTTTTGGTTTCAATTCCTCTGTATGATTCTTCTTATTTGAGTACCCCTGTTCCCACCACTTGAGGCAACTCGTAGTTTTTTGATTTTTTTTTTAATTATTCACCAGGGTAGAAGAATTATTAGGGTTTTACATACATTATTAGTTATTGGTGAATTGATAATTAAATTCTTGGAAGGAAAATAATTCCTGTTGCAATGCATTACATACTCTTTATATTTGATTGATTGGGAAGGTTTTACTAACAATCTTTGCGAATGGACTGACAGTTGGAACAAGAAAACTGCGAGCCTGATGAATCCGAATCTCCGTCTCCTGGACATGTTAATACTCATAGCTGTGACGAAATCGTGGAAGAATTGAACAAGGTAAAGAGGCAGAACTTGATTACACACGGCCTTCTCTCAGCCATGATTCTGCTAACCCTTACCTGGCAGCTATCAGAAGTCTCCCTCATTTTGAAAATCAAACATGTATTGTCTAGTCCTCTCGAATCCCTGGGAGGTATTGCGAAAAGATTTTTCAATGGCCAGCCTAAAGTGAATGTGAATGTGAATGTGAATGTGAAACAAGTGATGAAACAGGTCTCCTCTATCAAGGACAAAGTTTCTTTTGAGTCTCCATCTATTCCGGAGCTTCCCCAGTTGGAATTGCCTGGTTTCGATACCAGCGAAGAAGAGTAGGAATCATATGGCAAGATTGGATTTTTATTTCTTTCTTTCATTCTTATTTCCTTGTATTGTGAGAGCTTAAAGTCAATGTTGAAGGATTAACGTAACAGACCTCCTCTATCAAGATAAATACCATACCGAGTTGTTGGACCTCCTCTATCAAGAGATATATGCTCCTACTGCGGCGATGCAATTGTGTTACTTTCAGAAAACCACATTTGATTTATAAAATGTGACCTTGAACGATTAGGACTTCATCCAATTGTAATGAAACTTGAACAGATTAAAGAAATGAAAACGCAGTTTCAAAAAGGAATTTGTCAATTGTTTAAATTTTATTTTTTAAAAAAAAAATCATTTTTTTCGTGTGGGCCCCACATAAATTTATGCCCTAAAATCCAATATGGGATTAGCGGGGACGAATTCGCAATAATCAAATTTCCGTGCTCCTACTCCTGCTCCATAGGGTCGGTCTGGTCTGTAGGCAATTTTCTCGTTTAAGGTATCCATCTCTCTATCACACGGTTTGTGTTTTGATGATGACCGATCATCTGATTAAGGGTTTGTTTCCGGGATTTAAATGTGATTTCCTAAGCTTTTAATTGCTATGTTGTTTTAGAGTTACGCTCCAGTTCTTCAGCTTTTGGTGCTTGTAATCTTTTTTCATTCACTTGTTTGCAGTGGCAAGTTAGCGTTACTGGATTTTAAATGACATTTTCTATTTCTTATTTTGTTGCAGTTCTCTTTTCACAAGTAATCTTGAGATTTTGGTATTGTTATGTCTTTGAATTATTTGATGGCTTGATGAAAAGTGCTGATTGTGCATTTCTTGGCTGTTTTTATTTATTCTCTAGCTTGGTTTATTTACATTCTCCTATGTTCTATTTGAAGATAGAATGTAGGATCTGTTTTCTTCTTCCTTTTTTTTTTTTTTTGGAATTATGATGATGAGTGTGTTTTGTTTTAAGTGCCGTTTAGTGTCATGATGCAAGGAGGGTGGAGGTAGAGAGAATCCAAGTGTCAATGGAGTGCAACAGAGATGAGGCTGTGAGAGCGAAAGAAATTGCTGAGAGAAAGTTTGTAGCAAAGGACATTAAGGGGGCAAAAAAATTTGCTTTGAAGGCTAGGAATTTATATCCTGAACTTGACGGAATTTCCCAAATGTTGATTACTCTTGAGATCTATCTTTGCGCTGAAGAGAAGAAAATACAAGAAGAATGTGACTGGTATGGTGTGCTCGATGTGAATCCTTTCGCTGATGATGAGACCATAAGAAAACAGTATAGAAAACTTGCTCTCCTCCTCCATCCTGACAAAAATAGATTCATTGGGGCTGAAGGGGCATTTCAACTTGTCTCGCAAGCCTGGAATTTACTTTCAGATAAGTCCAAGAGAATAGCATATGATAGGAGGTATTGTGTGGCATTCCAGCAAAGAAGTCGGTCTATGAAGGCAGATCCTTCAACGCCAATGCAAAATGGGTTCTACAAGTTTGCAAAAACTGTAGCTTCGCGGTCAAGAGGTCCAAATTGCAATTCTAATAAGACGAAACGGATTCCTAAGGATTATTCTAGTAACAGGAATATTCCGAAGGATGATTTTCATAGCAGAGATGGGGTTACAAAGGGTAATAATACTGTCAAGAGGGACCTCTCTTCTGCTCCTCCCCCATTTCTCAAGGAGCGTCACACGTTTTGGACGGTCTGTGATCGATGTAGGATGCAATATGAATATCTCAGAGTGTATCTCAACCACCATCTTCTTTGCCCCAATTGCCACGAGGCCTACTTTGCTATTGAAATCGAGCCTCCATCTAGCCGAGGCTCCAAGAGATCATCATCTCAGACTGCGAATTCTAAGCTATGGAAAAGTACAAGCTATCAGGGAAGTAATGCCCTGCGAAACAACTCAGCCACATCTCATACAGGAACTCCAGGTTTCAGTCGCAATAACGAATCCAATCATAGTAACTTCCGGTGGGCTCCATTCTCTGAGTCAACAGGTTCTGCTACTGCTGTTCAAGCGGCAAATATGGTTAAGCAAGCTTATGAGAAAGTTAAGAAGGAAAGGCAGAAAGCACAGGCTGCCACAAGAAGAGGGGAGACATTGCGAGGAAAGAGTCTTGCATCAAAAAGACCAGTGGGTGCTGAAATCTCTGGCTGTTCTGATGCTGTGAAGAGGAGAAAAGGTGTTGACAGCTTTGGTAATAGCATGGAGACTACAAAACATGGTATCTGTGAAACTGGAACCATTCGGGTCACAGATTTCTCTGCTGTCAAACATGATACCTTGAAGAAACATACAAGCAACCATTTGCTAATGGAGAAGGGTCGCGGGGAAATACTTAAGAAACTAAATGAACACGTGCCATATAACATGATGAATCCAGTAGCAGTGGAGGTTCATGAAAGTACCAAAGAAAATGGCACGTCAAACACAAACAATGGTAGTTGTACGCGTGTTACTAAGTTATGTATGCCAGTCGAGACTAACAGTCGAGTCCCTTTGAATAAACTGTGTTATAGTACTTCAGGTCCTTCTGCGGGACACGTCGAGCGAATGCTGGTGAATGTTCCTGATCCAGATTTTCATGGTTTTGACAAAGACAGGACAGTGCAATGTTTCAGAGACAACCAGGTATGGGCCGTGTATGATGATGATGACGGAATGCCGAGACATTATACCATGATTCACAGTGTGATATCTCTAAATCCATTCAAGATTAGGCTGAGTTGGCTAAATTCAATGACCAACGATGGATTAGGCCATGTAAATTGGTTTATTAATGGCTTTTCTAGAACATGTGGGGAATTTAGAACTGGCAGACTTGACATCTGTACCTCGTTGGACTGTTTCTCACACAAAGTCCGATTTGTAAAATGCACTTCTGAGACCGTTCAAATATTTCCTCAAAGAGGTGACATTTGGGCTTTGTACAGGAATTGGTCCTCTGATTGGAATGAGCTCACTGAAGATGAAGTAATACACAAATACGACATGGTGGAAATACTTCAAGACTATGTTGAGGAATACGGTGTAATTGTAGTTCCCCTTGTTAAAATCTCTGGGTTTAAAGCCGTTTTCCATCAGCATTTTGACCCAAATAAAATACGTAGAATTCCTTTGGAAGAAATGTCTCGGTTTTCTCATCAAGTGCCGTCCAATTTGCTCACCGGTAAAGGAGCAAAGGTTCTAAAGGGTTTCCGTGAGCTAGATCCTGCATCTATTCCATTAGAAATTCTTCAAGCGTTGTCAGAGATTGAGGGGATCAACTTTCTGGAGACTGGCAATGACATTGAGTCTGTGAAGGAAGTTGATTGTGATGGAAACGCCGACGCCAACATGGTTGATGGAGGAGTTTCTCAAATTAAGGGAATTGAACTTCTCTTGCAGAACAACGGGTGAACTAAATCATCATGAAAATGGACACATGGATAACTCTTAGGGTGTCATCAGATCACAGGGCGAAACTTTTTCATAGCTGGATGCGCTGAGAATACCCTGTTAACCAGCATATGGACATGGATTAGAACACTAAATATATGTAGAGAAATGGTTGACGGTATTCTTGAACTTCAAATGTTGTTGAAGTAGAGCATTTGCTATTTTTCTTGGAATTGTTCGAAGGTGCCTCAAGATTGTAGGAAATTATGGGGGGTGCTTGTATGAGAAGTGTGAAATATATGAAAGGCTGGATTTTCCCTTCATGGATCATCGCTCCAGGACAGCACAAGGCCACAATCGTCGAGCAGATTAATCCGTCACCAAAACCAACTCACAAGGCCACAACCCAAAATGAGTATCCATGTTTTTCACTTGTCAACTGGTCTGTAGGTCTTTAATTTCCTCAGGGTTGATTTATGGTTAGTTTGTGTAATGTCCTTAGAGCACCGAACTGTGTTAATTCTCAGTTCGAGTGTCATCTGTATGTCTGAATAGAACTTATTGTTTAATTTTTCTTTCTTTTTTTTTTTTCCTTTTCCTATTGGAAATTTTTTTATTAGTACTATCGAATTTGGCCCTCTTCTGGCTATTAGGGCTACGGGGCCGAGCTTGGTGCGTGAGTGCATGGTTTGGGCAGTAAAAGGATCAGTCAGGGCATTTGCCGCATGTTTTGGGTGAAAAGTGTCGTGAATTATACAACACGTGCCAAATATTCAGAAATTGAACATCATAAATGTTCCGTTAGCATAGCATAATAATAATTGGATTACTATGAACAACTGCATAAATGGTAGTGTATGTATAGCGAGTAGATACTTCTTCATTGAAAAACTTGGATAACCATTTGTTTCTGTCAACTTTGTTTAAGCCAAACGGCTCTAATAGACTCTGTTGCGAATGGAAGCGACTTAGCCTAAGACTCTATCTAGGTGCGATTCATGACTTCTTGATGGAATCCATTTTAATGCTAAATCAGCTGTGTTTTGGCAAGAAAAATGATCATCTGGAAATGAGATGGAGGTGATGTCTGTCGAGGGCAGACAGACAGCCAGCCATTTTTGTTCTCAACTCAATGTAAGAAAACACGCCAGCTGCTATGCTACGTTTTTTTATGGTGGTAAAATGTAATTGACTCGTGTGGGGAAACAAGAACCAGAGTGTACGTTGGTATATCATATAATAATAAATAAATGGATTTGTATCGAAATTCGAAGCAAAATAAAAGTATTAAATTTCTTGGAAATTTTTAAAAAAAATTGCGAGGAGAAGGATTTTACAAAGAACTTTCCATCCACGTATTAAAGTAATTGGTCGTTTGTATAAATGCACAAATTAATGAGTGATTAACAAGGAAATCGGATTAACCAAGCTTATTTCGATTGTCTATACTAGACTTACGAATCATTTTTGGGATATATAGCAATAATCCCCTTTCTTCACACTCTACTCTCTCTCTCTCTCTCTCTCTCTAATAACGGCTCATTCCATTTTCTTTATCGGGTAATTGTCCTTTTTCCTTTTTCCCCTGTTTGCATGTTTTTTTTAACCATGTGCATCAGATTAACTGACTCTCTGTTGCTGTGATGATTACTTACCAAACAGCGGAAAGGCCTTATTGATTTCCAGCCGGGGGAAGTAAATTCACTCATTAATGAAGCGTTTACGGGTAAAAATGATGGGTTTGCTTTGATTTTTAATTCCTATTTTTGGAAGAGCAGTGGAGGAATTTTTTATTTTTTTTATTGAAAAGCTGTGCTAAACGCGAAGAAAATTCGGCCTGGGAATTGGGGAAAAAGATTATATCTTTCTCCATACCTCTGCTGATTTTGCATTTAAAAATAAACAATAAAAAGTTAGTGGCTTTTGGTACGGTGTTTGATGCGTTTCCACGTCCTTGCAAAGCGATCTCGTTAAGTGGGGTTTTTTGTTCTGATTTTCCTTCGGGAAAGACATTCTGTGTGGAGCTGAAAAGCTTTTCCTTCTACTTTCGGTTACTGAGGACACTAACAAACCCTAGATGGGGGGACCATAAACTACCTCTTTTCCTACCCATTATTTTAATTGTGCTCAATTAATCAATGTATTAAAATAAGCGAATTATACTGCATGTTTATATTATCTTCTGTTCTAGTGTAGGAAAAAAATGTAGGCCTTTGTACTTATCTTGAGTAGCAATCCATGCAAGGAAAAAAAACTTGGTTTGGGTTTGGTTAGGAGGGGGAAGTCACAGATGGCGACTCCCTTGAGTTTTTTTATCCTTGGGGATATTTTATTACTGATGACTTTGTTTGATGAATGATAACGTTATTTTCCAATATTATGCCTATAATATTAGCTTCATTCAAAACATGGAGTCCCCTTTCATTTAAATTTCTTAATCAATCTCATTAATGTATACGGCCTTCTCTGTTTTGAGAAAGTCAAAGGCAATTCCTTCACTGTAATTAAAAGTTAGTTTTATTTTGTAAACAAGAATTCTTAAAAAATCTGTTGAAGTAAAATGGGTAGTGGAAGGAAAAGCGTTAGCTTGTCTGCCTTTCTTCTTTTTAATAGAAAATAAGTAGTTCTCTGCTTCAAGGGAGCTGCATATATTCACCACTATAGTTGGGTACTTTTTCTGTTTATATTTTTGTTGTAGGCTTAATCTGGCTGCTTGATTCTTGAATTTTGGGGATGCAAGAAATAAAGTTCTTTTGAACTCTGGAATCTGGGGCTCATTGTTCCTTACGTGTGGTGATGTTTAGGAGTCAGTTTGTCTGAAAACCGTGATTTTTGGAGTGAAGTGTATTGATATTTCACTTCGCTATCTCTGCATGAAACAGCGAGTTGCAACCTCTCCATGGGATGATTGATTAGCAAATCGTACAGTTAAAGTTTCTCATTAATTTCTTGAAACCGTTGATTGTTGCTCTCTGTTCTTTGTGAGGTTGTTTTGTGAATGCTTGTTCTTTAAATTTGCAAATCCACTGTGATTCATGTATAGATCTCATTGCTCCAAGATCAAGTGAGTGAGGTTGTTTAATGAGCTACTTTCCTGACATGGAGTGAAATTCTAAGTGGGTTTTCCCAAACTTTGGTGGATTCGGTTGGAAAGCTAATGAAAGTCCCTAGAGGTTGCATTTAGCAGACTGGATGATTTTTGATGATGGAGAAATCAATGGCGGATCCTTCAATCCGTCAGGCGGCGGTGGAGTGAGTAGTGCCTCTGGCTCTGATGGTGATCACGGCTCTTCAGCTAAAAGCTCGATTTCAGCTTCTGTGGATTCCTCTACAAAGGATGGGATGCAAACTCCTAACTTCAGGTTCATGTCCTCTGGAAATTTTGGAAAGAAAATGGACATGAATGGAACTGAGATTTCTGGAACTTCTCCACCTTTGAATGCTTTAGTGGAACCGCTAATTGATCTGAAACTTGGAAAGAAGACTTATTTTGAGAATAGTGGGAACATGGGAAATACTAAGACGGAATCATTTTTTGTGATGCCTACTTCGTCCAGCAGTACACCTAAGAAAACAAAATTTTCTGGTCAGAATACCCCTATGCCACGGTGTCAAGTCGAGGACTGCCATCTTGATCTTTCAATGGCCAAGGAATATCACAGAAAGCACAGAGTTTGTGATAGCCATTCTAAATGTCCAAAGGTTATTGTTGGAGGTGTTGAACGTCGTTTTTGCCAGCAGTGTAGCAGGTGATACTCTGGATAAAAACCCTTTTATTGATTTTACGAGTCTAATAATATATCTGGCACAGGATATCTATGGGAGAGTACGACTTAAAATATGACATGAGTTCTATCTCTTGCTACTATTATTATTATTTTTTCTGGGAACATTTTAAGAGATTTGATTTTCTTCTTTGATTCTTTCTCTGTGAAGGTTTCATGGTTTGTCTGAATTTGATGAAAAGAAGCGCAGTTGTCGAAGAAGACTTTCTCATCATAATGCACGACGTCGGAAGCCACAGAAGGAAACTATCCAGTTTAAAGCAGGGCTTTCATCGCAATTTTATGGTATTCCTGCTGTTGTTTATTTAAACTTAATTCTATAGACAGCGTATACCATATTCGTCATCCCATTTTCAACATGGAATGGTAATGGACTTCTTGTTGCCTGTAATATTGCCATGATTCTTCTTCCGAGCTAGACGTCCTGCAGTATAGTATATCAATATTTTGTATTATATACATTTGATAAATTTGTAATTTTAAAATTAAAATACATAGCACAGTTATGATATAGGCCAAATGAACTGTATGATTTAGTGGTGTGATGTGAAGCAGTGTCTTTTTCATTAAAAAATATTTTTTACTAGGTAAATTTTTTATCAAACAAATTGTAAATTAACTGAAAAAGGGTTGTATTTGCAATTTTGTAGTGTTTTTACCAAAGAGATCTAGGTAGTTACTCCAGCATGCTCTCTCTTTACTTGCGGTCATGCACGATATGTTTCTAAACTTAAAATTAAAATACAGTGTATTATGATATTTTGACAAATGCTGTATGGTTTATTGGTATGATGTGAAACAGTTTTCTTTTTTCCATTCTTCATCTGGATTTGTTTTCTTCTGTCCATGTAATTAAGCATTTTTTTTAATTAAAAAATATTTTTTCTTAGATAAAATTTATATCAAACAAATCGTAAATAAACTGAAAAATGGGTTGTATTTGCAATTTTGGTGTGACCATACCAAAGAGACCAGATTAGTTATTTTAGCATGTTCTCTCTTTATGATATGGTAAGATAGTAAGATAATGACGTGCTTTTGGATGGTTCTCTTCCATCTAAACCAAAAGCAGGTAATAATTTAAAATCTCAAATGATACTGACGAGAACAGGAAATGGTTGAGGACTAGTCTCATTATGTTTGGTAAAATTTATTTAAAGCCCATCTAAATTCCTTTTTTCCCTGTACAGGAGGAAGGCAACAAATGAGTTTTCTGCCTAACAACACCCCAATTCTTCATTCTCCAACTCCTGCACGTTCTATATGGGATAGCACATGCAACCCCGAGTTCACTATTACTAAAGGATATTCTTTGAAGTATAATGGATATGGAATGACTGATGAGCAATTGCATGTACCAGGTCCAAGTATCAAGTTCAATATGCATGGGAATACAGCCAGTTTTTTGGCATCCAAGAATTTCGCATCTGAGATCTTGAATTCAGGTTGGTTTCCTACTTTATGTGCTTTCAGAAATTTTTTCCAGATTATATGTGCATTGCGGATCATATCGCTTTAACTTTGCTCCTACCCTAGTAATTAGTCCAGAATAAACTATATTGAACTTGGTTTCTTTCAATGTGGATAGCTTATCACTAAGAATCATTTATTGGTTCTGTAATATTATATTTTGAAAAGAAAATTTTACTTGAATTTTCTGCTCTTTGTTCTGATGCCATAACATGTAAACAAATTCAATCTGATAACTGGAAGATCAATGGTGATTCAAGTTACTTGATCTTACTTGATTTACTTCTCAGGTTCCGAGGGAGCCCTTAGGTTTTCCCAAGTAGATGCAGCACCGGAGTATGACCGTGCTCTCTCTCTTCTGTCAACTAATTCCTGGGGTTCAGAATCCATTGCAATTCATGAAAATGTTGCCAACTTCACTCATCCTATGATACAGCATTCGATACTAGAAAGCGTTCCCCTCGCTTCTTCGGAAATGTGGCTGTCTGGACAGCAGTCCACTGATTCCGGACCTCAATTATTGGCCACGACCTACAAATTTCAGGAAAACCACCTTCTCAAAACGACGTACGAGCCTGATTTTTATCCCAGTATCTTGAACTGACCATTCCAAAACTAAGCTTCTATTTAGGCATGTTATGTTTGATTCTTTTCTGAAGGATTTGATTGCTGCTGTCTATTACGGTGAGTTGTTTCTATAGCATGTCGCCTTGCCGCATGTAAACTGGGTTTTGGTGGTTGAATGATTTTGTATTCAAATCCAAGCAACTTGATGTAATTTTTATGTAGTGCATTAATTCTGTGCGAAGCAGCAGTACTATGCGGTTTCCTCGTTGCTTGAATGCTTTTGAGTTAATTTTACGGCTTGTGAACGTCCCATGGATACACCGGGTTTTTTTTTTTATTATTTTATTTTTGGCAACCAAAATATGATCACTGTTTTAATAATTTTCTGGCCCCTTTTATTTTTTATTTAAAAAAAAAAAACAGAAAACGGAGAGGAATATTATTTATAATCACTTTTATTTTTAATTTTTAAAAAAGCAGAAAAGGAAGAGGAATACTATTTATAATCACTTTTATTTTTTATTTTTTTTATTAAAAAAAAAAGCAGAAAAGGAAGAGGAATACTATTTATAATCATTTCATGATACTGATTCGAAAGAGAAGTTTGTTATATTTCCACATACATTAATAACAAATTAAATTCTTCAATTGGTAAACGAGCAGATTCTAAGATTCAAAAGGATCAAGGAGGACGAAAATGAATTTTTTTTGAAATAACTAATTATATCAATTGACATAGATGCACGTTATTAATAATATTCGCACATATATTTTAACAATTTTTTTTTTGATGTATATCATCTTTGTGTTCATCTTCATGAAATTTACTCTAATAAATTTCATAATTGTGCTTGTCATCTGTATATTTCACATCAACTATACAAACTTTGGCATGCACCGTGCTTGTGAAAGAGTCCTCTCGCCAATTCATTTTTGTTGGTAATATTTAGGCCTACGTACTTTCTTGGCCTTTTTTTTTTTTTTTTAATCTTACTCTTGTTTGCTGATCGGTAAAGCATTTTTTGATCAGTTGTTTATCTCTGGTTGCTACAAAATTCTAAACCATTCAAAATGAAAGATCAACTTATAGGGAGAAATACATGAAAACCGAATAAGGTTATAATTCAAACGATTTGACGTAAAAAAAATTTTGAGCGGTTGATGAATAATTTTTATCCACTAGCTACTAACCTTTGTTTTTGGAACGCATGAGAATTTTGAGATGTGTTTAGGCTTTAGAAGATCCACTTATAATGCGTAAAATAACATATGCTAGCTCTTTAAAAGTAGTTGAACGTTGTTAATTACATGCGTCAACTTTTCATTGTACGAAGTTACACGTGTCAACTTCTAAGCACTACTCAGGATGAAATTAATAATAATATTATTCATGTATGGTACAAATGGTTTGGTACAATATTTAATTTGACAAATGCCTCCGGCCAACCACTAAATCGTTGATTTTGAAAAATGCGAAAATGTTATTTGAATGCAACAAATTCGTTTATGTCAAATGATATTTTTACGAGTTCTTCCTTCCCCGGCCCGTATAAAAAGTATTTGTTTTCGGGACAAATTCAAGACTATATCATTATACGTACTCTTATTTGATCAATAAACGAATAATATTGTACATCTTTATTTAATCTATGGATATAGGTAAAAACATTTAATCAAACTATTTAACAATGGATCAAATATGAATCTTCTGGAATATTATTCATTTTTATTTAATTAAAGTCACATAAAAAGAAGCCAACAACACACAAAACATAGAGAAATATATAGTGCAAATAAATCGAAAACCAATACAACGTTTTTTTTTTGCTTTTCACTCTATATGAGACGTTTGCATAGACTGAGTCCATCTCCAATGGAAAGGAGAGCTAACTCAATTCGAGAATCATTGGCCAATAAATTGTTGAATTGAATTATATCATTTTTCCAGGTCTTCAAAAAACTTGCAATTTTATCCTCATCGGATTCTGCTACTGATCCACCCCACAGGGTATTGTCATAAGCTATTATCCCTCCAATTTTGACTAATTTCAATAGCTGTTCGTGGTAGTTTATGTAATTAGGCTTATCCGCATCCACAAATGCAAAGTCAAATGTCCCTTCTTCACCCTGCAAAAATTAGTAATGTCAAAACATTAATTTGTTTTAACCATAAACAATTAATATCAAAGTACGTAGTCATATATACTTTGGCAGAAAGTCCCTTGAGAACTTCAGTGGCATCAGACTGGATGAATTGAATTTTGTGCTCCACTTTTGCCTTTTGAATAAATGGCAATCCCGTCTCATATGCTTCCCGGTCTATGTCAATAGCCATTATCTAAAACCAAAACAAGCAATATTAATTAATTTTCAAAGCATGCTGCATGCATAAATTAATTCCATGATCATTTAAGTTATAATAAACTAGTCACTTTGCCATCATCAGGGAGTGCAAGAGCAGTCGACAAGAGTGAGTAACCAGTGAAAACCCCGACTTCAACCGTTTTCTTGGCGTTCATTATTTTCACCAGCATTGATAGGAGTGATCCCACATCTGCCGTTATACTCATCGCGCTCCTGATCGATGATTAATGTGTCAATCATTCCATTACTAGCTAGTTAAGTTTTAAAGAAAAGGCATATATTCTCCTGAAAAACATACATGTAGCTGTACTTTTCGATGGTGGCCTTCCTTATTGCCTCGAGTTGCTCATGTTCTCTGGGGTATGCAAATGTTTCCAAAATGTACTGCAAGATTCGACGAGAGATGCGTGTAAAAGGAAACTAAATTATATATATTAGGAAGAAACGAATTAATTAACTATGAGTTTGGATATTAATGTGTGTCAAAGTTGAATATTATTGAGATCGTGCAAACAAAAAATTATATATATATAGATGCATGAAGTAGTCATCCAAGTGTAAGCAAATAAGATCAGTACCTTTCCCAGTGCATGGCTTTTCAGAATAGTGGGGTGATTGAACGTTTCTTTCATCTCGGAAGGGAAACACGATCTTTGAGGTGAATGACAAAGGCAGTTTTTTGTTGTTATGCTTCCTTTGCGATAACTTTTGGCCCAATTTATAGAGGTGGCCAGGCCAAACAACAACACAACAAAAAAAAAAAAAAAAAAAAAAAGAAAGAAAGGAATATTTCTTAATTTATATGATTAGCGATATTGGTTATTTTCCCACCGATGCCGCCTTAATAATTGCATCTTGACATTAATTCTTAAATCCCACGATTTTCCAATTATTTGAGTTATATATATAATATACAATTTATGAGAGTATAATGATTGTAATTAAACTGATTTAAAATTAAGCAAGCTAGCAACATGCATGTGGCAAGAGAAGTCGTTGGATTTAATTCGTGATTAAAAGTAACAAGTCAATATATATATGCATATATAATATTTTTCCTTTTGATGAATTAAAAATAAGATGGGCATTTTCTCACAATGGAAAGTATATTAATTAGGTTTAACACTAGTTTGATATTAAAATATAATTGATATATTCTTGCTTGCTAGGTGAGGTAGCTGACCGAACAATGAGATTAATTTAAAAATCCCAAAAGTTGCTGATGCGCAACTACCAAACTTCACGTTGGTGTTTGGTGAACTGCGTGTGGTCATTTCATGTGATGTTTGTTGGGTTTTTTTTTACTTCTCTCCACTACTTCTTTTTTTAATTTCAAAACACAATATTCTATATGACTAGGAAGTATTTTAATATGTATACTGGCAAATTGATACATGGAGATAAAAGTTTAATTTTTGTTTTTTTTATGAGTTTAAACATAAATATAAGAAAATAATGATAAATATTATCTGTACAGTGACTATGATACTCAGATTGTACATTATCACTTTCCTCTCTACCCCATTGTCAAATTTAGATCCAAGGAAAAACTAAAGAGCTCTCCAAAGGAAGAACATGTAGATTTAGAAGATCAATCACTCGTTCTACATGATTAAATATTATGATTTCAAGTACGCTTCTACCACAATTTGTTAGTTAAATTCTTGATTATGTAACATGATGGATTCTACGGGATTAGATATTATGAAATCTGCTAAATTCATCTTTGATTTACTGAAAAATGTAGAAAGCAATGCGGAGGTACATTAGGTGTAACTTGTGATTCATGTCGCTTTTGTTCATTTAGAAGTAATAGTTGAATATTTATGTCAGGTTAAAGGCTTGGATGTGGACGCGCTTTTCATTTCTCACATTCAAGTTAACTAGGCTCAAAACAAAAGGCGAACTCATGGGAAAATAAATTGTATGTTGTTTATTTATTCAATCATGTGTTGTCCAAAGTTGATTTATAATTTGCCATCTCCCTACCACATTGAGCTGATTCTTTCGGAAAATAAAACAAGAATATTTTGGATCGGAAAAGTGTACCATTCGATCATAATATTGCATGCTTATATACATCCTAATACAAAGATCTTAACATAAATAAGTACAATCAAATCTCCTAAATATCTACACTAACAAAGGAAAGAATACATGCTTGATATACAATATTTGTTTCCAATACCCCCTCAAGTTAGAGCATGCAAATTTTGAATGTGTGACACCCCTGACCTCTTTAAATAAAATACGCAGCGGAATAAAAATAATTTTCTTTAAAATATGGAAGGAGTTTCAAAATACATTTTCTTTAAACATTTTACAACCAAAATAAATACATGATCATTCAAAAGGTATAATAAAATACAAAACATCATCCCTATGATCATGGCCAAAATCTTCCTTCCAACGGTGTATGCATATGACCCCAATCCACAGTCAACGTCCCGGGCCGCTACTCTGATCTGCATCACATGAAATAACTGGAATGAGAATAAATCTCAGCAAGTGGAACTCTACATAGCAATGATATATAGTAGTATACTCTGTAAAACATGACTTTGAAATCAGAAATACCATCAACTCTGAAACATGAATACTGTAGCAATAACTGTAGCAATAGCATATCAATAATTAGCAATACGATGGTATTTCTCTTTTCTCTGGTTGGATTGATATCAATAGTATCTCTGCTCTGGTGCTAATATCCCTATCGATATAAACCGATAACTCTGAGGGATAAAAGCCTATGGTCGATGATCATCTAATTGCATGCAATTCTCTGGCTATGATTAATCAATCCAATAAAAACATTTGAACTCTGCAACATTTAAAGCCGTCGTTTCACAATCTCATAATATCTCTTGTATTCCCTTTTTAACAATAGTGAGACATACAATGCCTCCAATAGATAATCAATGAAATCAATACATAACAATGGATCAATGGAAGGGAATAACACTTTGAAACCTTTAAAACACAATACATATATCATCATGTGAGCAAAAAGATGAAATTCCACTTACAACCCAATAGAACACCTCAAATAAGCTCTTGGTTCACCACCTACAACAATAATCCATAAATAACACCAACATCAACTCTATATCCAAGAATCCATAACAATAAATCCATAAATCCACAAGAATAACAAACCCAAGTCAACTCTTAACTCAAAACCTTAAAAGAATCGCACCAAAAGCTTACCTAAGCTTCCTAGCACCAAGGAGAACGTCGATCTCAACTCGAATCGTCAAAAAGAAGCTTGGATTGAAGATAGGAAATGAAAGAAATGGTAGAAAACCCTAAGAAATGAGAGGAAATTCGAAAATGAGAGGAATGAAAAGGGTAAAGTGATGGCTAACCACTCCAAAAAGGTATAAATATCTCGCCCATACCTCCACCGCGGGTGCGGCAACACAAGGACCGCGGGTGCGCCAAGCCTACGACCAAAAACCATTTTTTGAACCACTGAGACCGCGGGTGCGGTCCTTACATGACCGCGGGTGCGCTCTACCTTCGGACCAAATCTTACTCTGCGCACAGCTTCTACAAAGATCGCCTCAGAAACGCCTCTTCCCGTCCGAATTGGAAAAAGTGGTAAACTACAAAGTTGTAGCTCTATGTCTTATCTTGACTCCCTCAAAATTTCAGATCATTTGGAGGTCTGAGTAAAATGTTATGCTAAATCTCCCAACATGTGTCACTGGAGGAACGTCGAAACACACAACACACTTCGGGACACTTTTGGCTTACCTTCCACAATGATTTGAACAAAACTCAAAATAAGAAAGTTATAGCCTTATGTCTTATCTAACCACTCCAATTGGCCTCACCTCATTTGGATCAATATACCATTTATCATGAATTTAATCGTAACGCCGCTACAATAACACTGCACATCATCTATAACCAACTATACTAAAATCATAAATCGAAACTCTTAACATCCAAACTATACTTAAACTTACCCAAATAGCCAATAATCATACAAAATCTTAAACCATACCGTACACCGGGCTCGGCTATTACAATCTCCCCTCCTTAGAGGAATTTCGTCCCCGAAATTGACGTCACTACACGGACAACTCAGGATACCTCTCTCTCATCTCAACCTCTGGTTCTATCCTCTTAGGTGGCATCCTCTACTCTACAATGTGCTCACAAAAGACATATCAATATATAACAATGGATAGATGCAAGAAAACATACCCGGACAGTTGAAAGTAGACGAAGTCATATGCATTGGTCCGAAGAACACCGCTCTGATACCAAATGTGACACCCCTGACCTCTTTAAATAAAATACGCAGCGGAATAAAAATAATTTTCTTTAAAATATGGAAGGAGTTTCAAAATACATTTTCTTTAAACATTTTACAACCAAAATAAATACATGATCATTCAAAAGGTATAATAAAATACAAAACATCATCCCTATGATCATGGCCAAAATCTTCCTTCCAACGGTGTATGCATATGACCCCAATCCACAGTCAACGTCCCGGGCCGCTACTCTGATCTGCATCACATGAAATAACTGGAATGAGAATAAATCTCAGCAAGTGGAACTCTACATAGCAATGATATATAGTATACTCTGTAAAACATGACTTTGAAATCAGAAATACCATCAACTCTGAAACATGAATACTGTAGCAATAACTGTAGCAATAGCATATCAATAATTAGCAATACGATGGTATTTCTCTTTTCTCTGGTTGGATTGATATCAATAGTATCTCTGCTCTGGTGCTAATATCCCTATCGATATAAACCGATAACTCTGAGGGATAAAAGCCTATGGTCGATGATCATCTAATTGCATGCAATTCTCTGGCTATGATTAATCAATCCAATAAAAACATTTGAACTCTGCAACATTTAAAGCCGTCGTTTCACAATCTCATAATATCTATTGTATTCCCTTTTTAACAATAGTGAGACATACAATGCCTCCAATAGATAATCAATGAAATCAATACATAACAATGGATCAATGGAAGGGAATAACACTTTGAAACCTTTAAAACACAATACATATATCATCATGTGAGCAAAAAGATGAAATTCCACTTACAACCCAATAGAACACCTCAAATAAGCTCTTGGTTCACCACCTACAACAATAATCCATAAATAACACCAACATCAACTCTATATCCAAGAATCCATAACAATAAATCCATAAATCCACAAGAATAACAAACCCAAGTCAACTCTTAACTCAAAACCTTAAAAGAATCGCACCAAAAGCTTACCTAAGCTTCCTAGCACCAAGGAGAACGTCGATCTCAACTCGAATCGTCAAAAAGAAGCTTGGATTGAAGATAGGAAATGAAAGAAATGGTAGAAAACCCTAAGAAATGAGAGGAAATTCGAAAATGAGAGGAATGAAAAGGGTAAAGTGATGGCTAACCACTCCAAAAAAGTATAAATATCTCGCCCATACCTCCACCGCGGGTGCGGCAACACAAGGACCGCGGGTGCGCCAAGCCTACGACCAAAAACCATTTTCTGAACCACTGAGACCGCGGGTGCGGTCCTTACATGACCGCGGGTGCGCTCTACCTTCGGACCAAATCTTACTCTGCGCACAGCTTCTACAAAGATCGCCTCAGAAACGCCTCTTCCCGTCCGAATTGGAAAAAGTGGTAAACTACAAAGTTGTAGCTCTATGTCTTATCTTGACTCCCTCAAAATTTCAGATCATTTGGAGGTCTGAGTAAAATGTTATGCTAAATCTCCCAACATGTGTCACTGGAGGAACGTCGAAACACACAACACACTTCGGGACACTTTTGGCTTACCTTCCACAATGATTTGAACAAAACTCAAAATAAGAAAGTTATAGCCTTATGTCTTATCTAACCACTCCAATTGGCCTCACCTCATTTGGATCAATATACCATTTATCATGAATTTAATCGTAACGCCGCTACAATAACACTGCACATCATCTATAACCAACTATACTAAAATCATAAATCGAAACTCTTAACATCCAAACTATACTTAAACTTACCCAAATAGCCAATAATCATGCAAAATCTTAAACCATACCGTACACCGGGCTCGGCTATTACAATCTCCCCTCCTTAGAGGAATTTCGTCCCCGAAATTGACGTCACTACACGGACAACTCAGGATACCTCTCTCTCATCTCAACCTCTGGTTCTATCCTCTTAGGTGGCATCCTCTACTCGACAATGTGCTCACAAAAGACATATCAATATATAACAATGGATAGATGCAAGAAAACATACCCGGACAGTTGAAAGTAGACGAAGTCATATGCATTGGTCCGAAGAACACCGCTCTGATACCAAATGTGACACCCCTGACCTCTTTAAATAGAATACGCAGCGGAATAAAAATAATTTTCTTTAAAATATGGAAGGAGTTTCAAAATACATTTTCTTTAAACATTTTACAACCAAAATAAATACATGATCATTCAAAAGGTATAATAAAATACAAAACATCATCCCTATGATCATGGCCAAAATCTTCCTTCCAACGGTGTATGCATATGACCCCAATCCACAGTCAACGTCCCGGGCCGCTACTCTGATCTGCATCACATGAAATAACTGGAATGAGAATAAATCTCAGCAAGTGGAACTCTACATAGCAATGATATATAGTATACTCTGTAAAACATGACTTTGAAATCAGAAATACCATCAACTCTGAAACATGAATACTGTAGCAATAACTGTAGCAATAGCATATCAATAATTAGCAATACGATGGTATTTCTCTTTTCTCTGGTTGGATTGATATCAATAGTATCTCTGCTCTGGTGCTAATATCCCTATCGATATAAACCGATAACTCTGAGGGATAAAAGCCTATGGTCGATGATCATCTAATTGCATGCAATTCTCTGGCTATGATTAATCAATCCAATAAAAACATTTGAACTCTGCAACATTTAAAGCCGTCGTTTCACAATCTCATAATATCTCTTGTATTCCCTTTTTAACAATAGTGAGACATACAATGCCTCCAATAGATAATCAATGAAATCAATACATAACAATGGATCAATGGAAGGGAATAACACTTTGAAACCTTTAAAACACAATACATATATCATCATGTGAGCAAAAAGATGAAATTCCACTTACAACCCAATAGAACACCTCAAATAAGCTCTTGGTTCACCACCTACAACAATAATCCATAAATAACACCAACATCAACTCTATATCCAAGAATCCATAACAATAAATCCATAAATCCACAAGAATAACAAACCCAAGTCAACTCTTAACTCAAAACCTTAAAAGAATCGCACCAAAAGCTTACCTAAGCTTCCTAGCACCAAGGAGAACGTCGATCTCAACTCGAATCGTCAAAAAGAAGCTTGGATTGAAGATAGGAAATGAAAGAAATGGTAGAAAACCCTAAGAAATGAGAGGAAATTCGAAAATGAGAGGAATGAAAAGGGTAAAGTGATGGCTAACCACTCCAAAAAGGTATAAATATCTCGCCCATACCTCCACCGTGGGTGTGGCAACACAAGGACCGCGGGTGCGCCAAGCCTACGACCAAAAACCATTTCTGAACCACTGAGACCGCGGGTGCGGTCCTTACATGACCGCGGGTGCGCTCTACCTTCGGACCAAATCTTACTCTGCGCACAGCTTCTACAAAGATCGCCTCAGAAACGCCTCTTCCCGTCCGAATTGGAAAAAGTGGTAAACTACAAAGTTGTAGCTCTATGTCTTATCTTGACTCCCTCAAAATTTCAGATCATTTGGAGGTCTGAGTAAAATGTTATGCTAAATCTCCCAACATGTGTCACTGGAGGAACGTCGAAACACACAACACACTTCGGGACACTTTTGGCTTACCTTCCACAATGATTTGAACAAAACTCAAAATAAGAAAGTTATAGCCTTATGTCTTATCTAACCACTCCAATTGGCCTCACCTCATTTGGATCAATATACCATTTATCATGAATTTAATCGTAACGCCGCTACAATAACACTGCACATCATCTATAACCAACTATACTAAAATCATAAATCGAAACTCTTAACATCCAAACTATACTTAAACTTACCCAAATAGCCAATAATCATACAAAATCTTAAACCATACCGTACACCGGGCTCGACTATTACAGAATGCCCAACTTGCGAAGTAAATGCTCAAATGAGTGTTTTCCCAGTGCTTTTGTAAACAAACCAGCGAGTTGTTCGGAGGTCTTGACATGAGCTGGCTTGGTAATGCCATTATGTATGGCATCTCGTACAAAGTGGCAATCGATCTCGATGTGTTCTGTTCGCTCATGAAACACCAGGTTAGCCGCGATATGTAATGCTACTTGACTGTCACAATATAAATTAATACGAGTCGAATTATCCACATTGAGAGCCAACATAAGCTCTTGCATCCATTTCAGTTCACACGTAGTTGTGGTCATCGAACGATGCTCTGCCTCAGTCGAAGATCGTGATACTATATGTTGTTTCTTAGTCTTACAAGAGATTGGTGAATTCCCAAGAAGAATGAACCATCCAGTCAAAGAACGACATGTGAGCGAGCAACCAGCCCAATCAGAGTCGCACCAAGCATACAAACGCAAATAACTGTCGGATCACAACATAATTCCTTGCCCAGGCTTCCCCTTAACGAACAACACGGAGCGCATCCTCCCAATGTTGTTCTCATGGATGCTGCATGAATTGAGCTAACACATGAACACAATAGGCTAACTCAGGACGTGTAACCGAGAGATAAATAAGTTGTCCCATCAACCATCTGTAAGCTTCAGGATTGTCGAGAGAAGCTCCAGTGACCCATGCGAAGTTATGATTTTGCTCGAGTGGGATAGAGGCAGGCTTTACACCAAGTAATCTGACCTTAGATATAATATCTAATGTGTTTTTACGTTGACAAAAGAAGATACCTTCAGAATTTCTAGCCACTTCGATGCCCAAGAAATATTTCAACATTCCCAAGTCCTTCATATGAAAACATGTGCTCAAGTATTCTTTGAAACTTCTAATGGCTTCATGGTCGTTTCCCGAGACAATAAGATCATCGACATATACGAGAACATGGACTTGGATCTTGTTCTTTCTCAAAGTGAAAAGAGTGTAGTTAGAGTATGATTGGTTGAACCCATAATGCTTCAAAGTAGCGGCCAATTTTGCGAACCATCACCGAAGAGCCTATCGTAATCCGTACAATGACTTATTCAGACGACAAACCATACCTGGTTTCCCCGAATCGAAACCAGGAGGCATACTCATGTACACTTCTTCATTCAAATCCCTATGTAAGAAAGCATTATGTATATCCATTTGATGAATTTCCCAATCTTTAGTCGCTGCCACCGCTAGAAAAGTATGGATTGTAACCATTTTTTCCACTGGTGCAAACATCTCATGATAGTTGATCCCTTTAAGTTGTAGATTGCCCAGAATCACCAGTTGGGCCTTGTAGCGCTCGATAGTGTCATCAGCATTGTATTTGATCTTGTACACCCACTTACAATTGATGGCTCTTTTTTCATGTGGCAAGGGCACTACGGTCCATGTAACATTGTATTCCAAAGCTTGTATTTCTTTCTGCATCGCATCCCTCCATTTCTCATCTTGCACTGCTGTACCAAACGAACTTGGTTCCACACCCCCAGTTACAGCTGCCAAGAAAGCACGATGTACCACAGAAAATTTATCACAGTTCACGTAATGTTCGATATGATAGTGACTACCTGGGGAATGCATGCGATCAGTTGAGCTTGGAGAGGGGTTCAAGGGCGAAGTGGACTTCTGAACTGTGTGCAAGACATAATCGTGTAGGCGAGTGGACTCTCGTCGTTGTCTGTGACCACGCCCCAATGGTTCTTCGGTTTTGTTGACAATATCTTCGTTAGTGCCCTCCTAACTTCTGTTATTTCGATAGTTTGGGGTCCATTAATTTGTTTTCCTGTTAGGTCTCCATTTTCACTAGAATATTTTTCTTGTTCGGTCATCCCTAAGTGCATTTCTTCTTCACCAAAATAACCATCAGTCCTATTGTTGTCGAATATTTCACGTTCATAATATACTCACAATGTTAAAACTCGTATTGATCAAATCATTCTTTGGGCCCTACTTCTTTGGGCCCTACAAATTTTTGTTTCCATGAAATGGGCTTAGAAACATTTCTAATACAGAAGATGAAACAAATATAAATATTCTTCAATGGAAATCTTAGAACAAAAAACTGTAACAATGTGATGCAACATGATCTCATACAGAATAAAAGAAAACCCATATCCCCAAATCATTTCGCTAAAAATCGAATACATGCCCAAATACACAAGCCGAATGAACGGTAATTGAAAAAATAACTGGAGAAAAACTCCAGTCTCATAGTCCATAGACACCAAATAACGATTTCACTAGTTGATCTTCTACCACACCACTGTACCACCAACGAAGAACTGATTTGGGGAAAAATTAAAATAGGGTAATCGATCTTTGGAAGAATGTTATCTGAGCATAGTGAGAATAAAAAGGCTTTTCATTGTGATAAATTTAAAAATAATAAAGTATTTTTTTTTAAGTAAATCAATTATTAAAGCAAAAAAAAAAGATGTGAATTGATGATTTGAACCTGGGTTTACCAGGTACAGAAACTCTTACTTTGTCATGGGGATACATGCTTTTTTAATTTATTGTGACGGGCTTTTTATGTATATATATTCAATTTTTCAAAAATTAATATCAACTAAATTTTTTAAAAAAAATTGGCGGGGCCATGGCCCGCGTTGGCCCTAACATAAATTCTTCTATGTTGAAACCAACAAGTGGTATTAGAGCTTTAGTTTAAATTTTTATAACATTTTATAATATTTAGATTATATGGTTAAATTCATATAATTGAAATAAAATTACTAACAAATTTAAAATGGGTAACAAAAATATTTTCTCAAAATTTCTATCTATTTAACATATTCAGAAAATAAATCCAAACAAAATGAGAAAAAAGTTAAAAAAGCAGTAATCAATTTATCAAAATAAACAAACCAAAATTTTCTCTTAAATTGGTCCGATTGATTGTTATAGTTAATAAATTTGTATGCTATACTAAAAATATGAGATGTATGTAAAATTAATATCAAGTAGAGGGGAGTGGGTCAAAATTTTCTGAGTTCTAGGTAGCTCGATTTCAACTCGTTAAAACATCATACAGTGATAGCATCCCTTCCTCTCCATGGAGATGGCTAATAGCACTACCAATAGATCAATTAAGATGGGATGTTGACGTTGTTTATAATGTGAACTCCAACAGTTTTACGATCATAAGAGTGATACAAAATCATGAAAGACAACCAATGATTGTGATTGAAAAAAAGATCGATAAACCACCATCAGTTGTCTACGCTAAAACTTTGTATGATTGAGGATGAAATCAAAATAACAAAAGAATACCAAATTATATGTTCATGAGATAACTCCGAACTCTTTTCTAGCCGCGCACAGTCATACTCTCGTAAATAAAATATCAGCTATTAAAAAGGTTAACTTGTATAAACGTTACATCTTTCAAAAAAAACAAAATAAAAGAAATTAAGTTACATATATAGACACACACACACACACACACACCAAATCTGAAAGGAAACCCTTCCAAGTCCAAGCAAGCCCTAAAATCTAAATCGATAAGAAAACTCTCTCAAACCTACGCAGTCTCCAAGCGCCGACCACCGGAAGCCATAGCCGCATCATCAACAGAAAATCGCCAGAAAACCCAGCACAATCTGCTGGTTTTTGCACCCTTCAAGCTTTGGGGTTTCACTTTGTTTTTGAGTTTTTCCCTAGTCCCATCTCCCGACGAATTATATGGAACGTGTATAAGTTTGTTTTTTACTGATCCTCGGGCCTCTGAATGGTAAAATCTCAACGCTCCTCTATTTTTCTACAATTGTTTTGTTTCGATGGTTTTTATTGATTAAAATTGTTTAAACTTTTTATGTCAGATTTCAAGGGCATGAATGCATGTGAAGTATTATAGTGTCTTCGTAGATCGAGTTTAGAACACGGGAATGCAACAAGTCCACATAATATTTTTAAAAAAACTCGATTTATATCAAAGGGCAATGCAACAAATCAATTTTAAATTTATTTTTTAATTTTATTTCAAGACGAGAAGATGAACAATTCAAATTTAGAGCCCTCACAACTCTTACCTAAACCCACGCTACCGTCCCCTTCAGGGTTTAACAGTAAATCCAAAACCCAAACCAGAAACTTGCTGTTGGGTTTCAGTTTCCAGAAGCATAAACACTTCTTCAAAAAAGGTTTAGAGCGTTGTAGACAATTAAGTCGCTAGATTTTCATTAGTGAAGTTCAAGTCCTGTTATTTTCTTTTTTAATCATTGAAAATTAAAGGTTTGTAGTAGGTATTAATTTGTCTAAACTTACTTTATAACTCTTATGAATAACTGCATCGCAAAACGTGACCAATCTATCCCTTCAGGTTTTTGTCCCTACTGGGGCATCAGTCAGGCAGTCAGTCAAACGTTGCATCAGTTTATTCAGTTCCCAGCTTTATCTATTGATTTGAGGTAGAAAGATATATTGATATAGTCGTGTAATTGGAGAAGATCACTAGGTAGATGGGAACAGAGAGGAAAAGGAAGGTAAGCCTGTTTGACGTGGTGGACGAGGCATCGGTGTCGGTTAAGATATCCAGAGCCAATGGAAACGATGGCATGGCTGCTTCTGCTTCGACAATTAACCGATGGAATGGAAGGGCTTTCTCTCAGAGATATTTTGAGATTCTGGATAAGAGGAAGTCCCTCCCCGTTTGGCATCAGAAAGATGAGTTCTTTCAGGCGCTTAAAGCTAATCAAGCCCTAATTCTTGTTGGGGAAACTGGCAGTGGCAAAACCACTCAGGTCAGTGTTCGTACATGTAATTATCCTTAACCACTTTCTCTGTCACGAGTTATGGCATCTGGAAAATTAAGTAGATGGTAATAGTCAATAGTCAAAATCGATTACCAGAAAGAGGTGAGGAAGGACTCCTTGTTTGCCGTGGTGCCTTGTGATGTCTGATCAACTTAAGTCGATATTTTTTCGAGAACTTAAGTCAATATTTTTTTCATTATATTAAAGATTGCTTTTTTCCTCCATCTTTTGTAGGGACACATAAGTTTCTTTTGTGACTTAGTCTTGCATTTTCCTCTTTTTCTCTCTTACCCTTGTACTGCAATAGACTAAATTTGATGATGAACTTGAGGGGCCTCCCGGTTAGGGATGTAAATGAACCGAACTGTTCGCGAGCTTTTTCGGATCTCGGCTCGTTAAAAAGCTCGTTCGGGCTCGTTCGTTAAGCTTATCGAGCCGAGCCCGAGCCTTATTTTGGGCTCGACAATTTTGTGGAGCCGAGTTTGAGATTAATGATGTTCGGCTCGTTAGCTTGTGAACATGTTCGATAATAGGTTCGTGAGCTCAAAATTGAGCTCGGCTCGTTTAGCTGGCTCGTGAGCTCGAGCTCGGCTCGTTTAGGTAGGTCGTGAGCTCGAATTTGAGATAATTAATGAGTTATAATATTAAAATAATTATGTATGATAAATAATAATAAATTAAAAATTAAAAATTATATTAAAAATGTGAATGTTATGGTTTGGAGTTGGATTCGGAGCAGAAACGAGCTCGCTTAACGAGCTTGTTTAACAAGCCGAACCCGAGCCAGGCTCATTAAACAAGATAAACGAGCCATTAACGAGCCGAGCTCGAGCCGAGCCGAGCCCAAGCTTCATAACTTCCGAACGAGCCGAGCCCGAGCTTCAAACCAAAGGCTCGTAACGAGCCCGAGCCCGAGCCGAGCAAATAGTTTAACGAGCCGAGCCCGAGCCTGATATTGTTCGGCTCGTTTACATTCCTACTTCCGGTGTAGTGTTTGCTTGCTTCAAATTCGTAATTTCAGCTTGACATCTTTATTGTGTTAGGTGTTAAGTCTTACGCTTACGCATATTGCATCCACACACACTCATTTTTATGCTGGACAAGAGCCCTTGCCATTTGCTTGCGTTGAGCACACCCTTTTGTGGTACTACATTTGAACGTTCAGAAAGCTATCCTTTTATTTATTTTATTGTTTGAGCTTCGTGATTGAATTTGTTTCTCTTTGCAGATTCCTCAGTTTGTTCTGGAGGCTATAGAGATGGAGTCCCCAGATAAGCGCAAGAAGTTCATGGTTGGATGCACCCAACCTCGGAGAGTGGCTGCAATGTCTGTTTCAAGAAGAGTGGCCGAAGAGATGGATGTGACTATTGGGGAGGAGGTTGGTTATAGTATTCGTTTTGAAGACTGCAGCAGTGCTAGAACAGTTTTGAAGTAAGTTTTTTTCATCTAAATACGTCATTGCTTCTTATTCTATTGTCCTTTTTATTGCCATGTCTTTATCATGATATATGTTTTTTATTTGTTAGATACTTAACAGATGGTATGCTTCTGAGAGAAGCCATGACTGATCCACTCTTGGAGAGATACAAAGTGATCATACTTGATGAGGCTCATGAGAGAACTTTGGCAACAGATGTTCTTTTTGGACTTCTGAAGGAAGTGTTGAAAAATAGGCCTGACTTGAAGCTAGTAGTCATGAGTGCTACGCTTGAGGCTGAAAAATTTCAGGGTTATTTTCATGGTGCACCACTAATGAAAGTGCCGGGAAGGCTTCATCCAGTTGAGATTTTTTACACACAGGATCCTGAAAGAGATTACCTGGAAGCCGCTATTAAGACTGTCATTCAGATACACACTTTTGAAGGTCCTGGGGATATACTTGTGTTTTTAACTGGAGAAGAGGAAATTGAAGATGCTTGTCGCAAGATGACTAAAGAAATAGCCAACATTGGAGATCATGTTGGACCAGTTAAAATAGTACCACTATACTCCACCCTTCCTCCAGCTATGCAGCAGAAGATTTTTGAATCTGCACCACCCCCAGTGGTGGAGGGTGGTCCACCAGGAAGGAAGATTGTCGTGTCCACAAATATTGCCGAAACCTCTTTAACTATTGATGGTATAGTTTATGTTATAGATCCAGGGTTTGCAAAACAGAAGGTATATAACCCACGGATTCGTGTTGAGTCTCTCTTGGTTTCACCTATATCAAAGGCTAGTGCTCATCAGCGTTCAGGGCGTGCTGGTAGAACTCAACCAGGCAAGTGTTTCAGGCTCTACACTGAAAAAAGTTTCAATAATGATCTTGTGGCGCAGACATATCCAGAGATACTGCGGTCAAACCTTGCAAATACAGTACTCACATTGAAGAAACTGGGAATAGACGATTTGGTCCATTTTGATTTTATGGACCCACCCGCTCCAGAGACACTGATGAGAGCACTGGAGGTCTTGAATTACTTAGGGGCCCTTGATGATGATGGGAATTTGACCAAGTTAGGTGAAATCATGAGTGAACTTCCATTAGATCCTCAAATGGCAAAAATGCTAGTTGTCAGCCCAGAATTCAATTGTTCAAACGAGATTCTTTCAGTATCTGCTATGCTTTCAGGTATTCAATGTTGCTATTGTGGTCTTAGTCATGGGTGTTGTCCCCATTATAATAGATCCCCTTGGTCGATCTGGTCCTTCACTATTCGTGGAGTTAATGCTCAGTTCGCTTTTTTGCATAGAAGTACATCTGTGCATTGTAGTCTTAAATATGTTACTCCATACATGACTGCAGATGCACTCGTGTATGTGGTTGATATTTGAGTGTCTGCTTAGGGTGTCATCAGCATGTCTTGTCTGGGTTTCATGCCTCCATAGGCATGTGCCAAAGATTTCTAAGTAAATGCTGATGCAGATAGTTGCAGTTTCTCAGTATTCTCTCATGAAGCAAATGGTATCTTCTCGCCTCTATGCATCTGCTGACCTTCCATGGGCCTCGTCTGTGATTATCAATTTTTTCTCTAGTACCCAATTGCTTTGTCCGGCCTAGGGAGGCGCAAAAGGCTGCAGATGAAGCAAAAGCCCGGTTCGGTCACATCGATGGGGATCACCTCACTCTGTTGAATGTGTATCATGCATACAAGCAAAACAGTGAGTAGACGTGATTTGTTTTTCATTTTTTTCCTCGGGTCTTCTTTCCCTATTGGTGCTAATATTGCCGACTGAATGATCTGCAGAGGAAGATCCACAATGGTGCTATGAGAATTTTGTCAATCATAGGGCTCTTAAATCTGCGGACAATGTTAGACAACAGCTAGCTCGCATAATGGCTAGGTTCAATCTGAAGTTATGCAGCACGGATTTTAATAGTCGTGATTACTATGTGAATATTAGGAAGGCTATGCTAGCTGGATATTTCATGCAAGTTGCCCATTTGGAGCGCACAGGCCACTATCTGACAGTAAAAGATAATCAAGTATTTTCTCATGACTGTTATTTTGTTCTTGGAATGGGCTATATGTAGTACATTCCCCAACAATATACATTCCTGTTATATGCCTGATGTTATTTGCTTTACTTGCAGGTTGTACATTTGCACCCGTCAAATTGCCTGGACCATAAGCCAGAGTGGGTTATCTACAACGAATACGTTCTGACAAGCAGGAATTTTATCCGTACTGTAACGGATGTGCGTGGTGAATGGTCGGTTAATCCACCATATCATTTGACTTGTTTGTTGTATGATATACCTCAATACAATAAGAAAAAAGTTCTCTTTTGACGATGGGAATGGCCTCATTTTAAAAAATTGGTCCAAAAAATACACTGTATAGTTCATGTGGTTTTCAGCATTTCCACGTGGTTATGTATATGCTTATGCTGTTTGTTTTCTTTTTGGTTAAAGCTCCTTGCTATTGGCTGAATTTTTTTATCCATGGCATTACTCCATGAGCTAGCTGAATAATCTTATGCTACTGCTGGAATTAAATAATGGTTTGCCCCTGTTTTACGACTTTTGAAGAGTCTGTTTTGTAATCCTGCGTTCGGATTGTACCTTTAGCTGCATGTTATTGTGATGACCAGGTTGAGGTTGATTTTCAGAATGGTGGTTTTTGTTTATAACGATTATTTGATAAGTGATTTTGGGTTTAGATTATTTATTTTACTTGTAGAATCAGGTGGAATGATGGTCTTTTCCCTGTGGTGTTAAATGATTGCAGGTTGATTGACATTGCTCCCCACTATTATGATTTGAGTAATTTCCCGAATTGTGAGGCGAAGCGGCAACTGGAGAAGTTATATAAGAAGCGGGAGAACTCGAGGGAGGAGGGCAAGAATAGGAAGTGATGAATTCAGTTGTTAGCATTTTAGCCCAATGCGTCTGAGTTGATACTTGATTGTGCTTTCAATTTTTAAGATAAAAATCATTCAGAGTTATTAATCATTGTGTATTTTGATTTCTATTAGCATTAATCTGGTTTATTAATTCTCACTCGACAGACCGACTGACTGACTGAATGCAATCAGTTTTGTTAGTGAGCTACTATGTGTGGGTGGGTGTACTTGCATTGTTTAACTGTGAATAGAGGACGTCAACGTTGCATGATAGATAATTCTCATCTTAAAAAAAAAAAAAAAAAAAAAAACGAAGACGAAAAAGGTGGAAAAAGCAGACTAGTATAAAAGATCGATGGGTTTAGTTGCACTGAGACCAAATTTGGAAACGAAATTAATCTGATGGGAATGCCTTTTGTGATTGGTTGGATTTGGACAACATTTTGATCGATTGTAATATTAATAAAACAAATATGTTTGTTAAATAATGGGTTGGCCTCTTCATTTCTATATACGATATAGCAATCTGTTTTAAAGATATTTTGTTTGCTGGTAACCACGCAATTTTATGCGATGAAGTTGTAGGTTTCGGTCACTTTGTGGCCCTTCGTTAACTAAAAACAAATTTGCCTCTATATTGGATTTGTGGTCACATTAGCAAAAGACACATATACGACTAGGACTTGGTATTTTTCTTTTTAAAAAAAATAATAAACACTTCTTAAATATATACTTGGATTTGAATCTTTAAGTTTTTAATATAATAAATCATACATTTCATTAGCTTTTATTGCGTGCAATGTATAAGTCAACTAATCTTAAAACAAAATTCAGTCATGCATCAATTATATATAGAGCAGGTCTTTTATGAGACAGTTTCACGAATCTTTATTTATGAGACGGATGAAACATACCGATATTTACAATAAAAATTAATACTCTTAGCATAAAAAGTAATATTTTTTTTATGGATGACTCAAATAAGAGATCCGTCTCATAAAATACGACACAAATTTTTACTATATATAATTATTACATCACATTTTAGGTTCAAATGTTTGGTATCTCTGACAAGCGAAGGATTGACAATTTCTCCTGTATTAGCTGTGGTTTGGTTCATTTATTGCAAGCCAATCGTAATCCTTATTCTCATCATAAAACTCTGATTATGACAGAGAATGAATCTCTCCTAGTTGATGTGATATCTTAAGTGGTATTGCGGTCATTTTTGACAAATTTTATGGGTAATATTATATCTAAACCAAACCAAACATCATATATATCTATTTTAAAACATAATATTAATAATCATATACTTTAATCATTATTATAAATATCTTATCATAGACGTCAGTTATATATATTTAAATACATGAGTTTGAAGTCAATGATTTCAAATTTACAATAACATATTAATTAGTCAATGTCTATTTAAAATTAAACAGTAGATAGAATAAGTAGATATTGGTGAAGAATGAAAATTGTGTATATTGTCTTCTCAGGATTAGCGTTCCCTCACATTTCCTATATTTTCGCCCCTCTTTGACTGAATCCTTATCCAATCTCCCCCTTTTCTTTGTTATTATTTATTCCCCATTTCTAGCGTTATCGCTCTTCACTAGTGCCTCTGCTTCCTCCAAAGTTTCCAATTTCGCAGGTAAATTTTCCCTTTTCCTTTTATTTAATCGATCAATCCATCTGTATCTGTTCTTTTTGGATGTCTCTTACTCGAGTTAATTCTTTATGATTTTGTAATGTTAGTCTCTTTTCGTTTTAATCTACGAATGCTTTTGCTGTAGCGATTTTACTCATTTAATGAATATGACTGATTCCTTCCATAGCATTTGTTAAGTATGTCTCGAACAATTGTGAGTTTTAAGCTGTTTATTTCCGCTTTTACGATCCAACTTCTTATGCTAAGTGAATGATTATTTTGATCTTGATTGCTTTTTCTCCATTCTGCATCCGTTTACGTTTATAAGCATCATTTTACCACCTTTTCTTATCGTGCTATTATTAGCATACTTTCAGCTAATAGTGGGTAAGGTAATTTTAGAGTTCTCATATCGTCACCTTTTTTTTTCTTTCTTCTTTTATTGCTGAAAGGTAATTTTGGATGTTTGTGGTGGATTTTGCGTGTGGAGTTAGTTGAGCTAAATAGTTCTCTCTTCCGAAGCTCGACTTAAGCACGTATGGATTTGTTGATTTATAAATATCAAGTTGGTGGCATATTCATGACTTCATGTCATTAACTTTTGTTCATTGGTGCTTTGAATCATTAGAGATGCAGCAGCAGAATTTGACTAGTCATATCTCAAGCACATCTTGATTTCTGATTTCAGGAGTCCTTGGTTTTTAAAAACCATAGTTCTCTTGATAGTTGAATCTCTAGATTAACAGTTGAATCATTTTCTAAATCTCAAAGGATTTCTTTTGCACGACATCCATCAGGTTATCAATTGCTACTAAGAAATGGAAGTGACTGGGGGTTAAAACTCGTCAGGTTATGGCCTTGTCAGGTATTATTTTGTTTCCTTATCGACTATTCTTGGATCTGGTATATGATATTTTCATTAGATTTTTTATTTTATTTCTTGAAATTATTTTATCTTAATATGTGCTGGAAACTATAGGTACTCAGGAAATGTGCAAGAAGAAATATATATCAACAGAATTGATATTGGCCACCTGCCTAGTTTGTTCAAAGAAGTTGGAACATAGAAGGACCACTGAAATTGGAATGGAATTTGAATCTTATTGGATGAAGCATAAAAGATCGGCATTAGCAGATCATGAGATCCATTTCGCTACGACTTTCTTGCCTTGGTCTCATAAAATTCACATCACTGAGGGATTTCATGAATTTATTTAATTGGTATCCAAAAATCGTTTAGTTGCTTTTATGCTTGTCTTCAAAGACATTTGGTTAAGTGTGGTGTCAAACTCCTGTAGTCTGTGACTTGAAGAATGTCAGGCCCTTTTTCCGTGAAGAGAATAAAAGAATCAGATATGTGTTTCTCCCATTTGGCCCATAAAGGTACTCCGGATGCTAAAAGTGATTCCATCTTAAATAATTTGAAGGTTTCCGATGATTGTCATAATCCCATCTTACCTGGATTGCCTGATGATGTCTCTAAGCACTGCCTTGCTCTTGTTCCTCGATCTAATTTTCCCTCCATGGGTGCTGTGTGCAAGCAATGGAGGTCCTTTATCAAAAGCAAAGAGTTCATCACCGTCAGAAAACTAGCTGGGATGCTTGAGGAATGGCTTTACATCCTTGCTGTGGATGCAAAGGGAAAAGAGAGCCACTGGGAGGTTCTGGATTGTTACGGACGCAAACATCATCAACTCCCACAAATGCCTGGTCCTATCTTAGCAGGCTTTGGCGTGGTGGTTCTCAATGGAAAGCTTCTTGTTATTGCTGGGTACTCTGTGGTTGATGGAACTCAATCTGTTCTAGCAGATGTTCATCAATATGATTCTTGCCTCAACAGGTATAACATAATTTGTCACTCTTCCATTTCCCCACTGGTTCCTGTTAACGTCTGTTTGCTCAAACAGCCTAATATGCTCATCCGAATATGTGCAAATTAATGTGGTTTATATAAATTCAGCATGGATTCATGCATCAATAGATTTATGTTATGTATTTCCTGAGTTGGCTCTCCATCAACAACTTATTTGACATATTTTTCCCTCTCAAATTAAAGAAAATTTTGAATTGTATATACCTATGTCCGAGGCCAAAATCTTTGGATCATCCATAACCAAATTTCTGACTCTTGCAGCTGGAGCAAATTAGCTAGCATGAATGTAGCGCGGTATGACTTTGGTTGTGCTGAGGTGAATGGTGCAGTCTATGTGGTTGGAGGATGTGGGAAGGATGGAGACTCTCTCTCATGTGTTGAGATTTATGACCCCGATACAGACAAGTGGACTGTGATAGAGAGTATGAGGCGACCGAGGTGGGGATGTTTTGCCTGTGGCTTCGAGGGTAAGCTCTATGTTATGGGAGGTAGGTCGAGTTTCACCATTGGAAACTCGAGGTTTGTTGATGTCTATAGCCCTGAGAGGCACACATGGTGCCAGATAAAAAATGGCTGTGTTATGGTTACTGCTCATGCAGTACTAGGAAAGAAGCTGTATTGCATGGAATGGAAAAACGAACGTAGACTTGCTATATTTAACCCTGCGGACAACTCATGGAAGATGGTTCCTGTTCCTGTGGCAGGAAGCACGAGTATTGGGTTCCGATTTGGAATATTGGATGGAAAGCTTTTGTTATTTTCGCTGCAGGAGTATCCTGGTTACCATACTTTGTTATACGATCCAAATGCCGCCCCAGGATCTGAATGGCAGATATCGGAGATAAAGCCATTGGGGTCGTGCTTATGCAGTGTCACAATCAAGGCTTGAGCTGCGTGTTGAAATCAAATTTCGTTGTCTGCTATTGAATTATTGATTGTCAGTGTTCGGTCAATGCAAGAAACATGTACTTTGTTTTGGGATCTGATCTGGTTTTTGAAAAACTTGGAAATTGTAGTGTAATTCACGACTTTGTCTTGTTGGATGTGTAATGTGTCAATGGTTGGTAATTAATAATATTTCTACTCGATTCATTCAATGTTACTGACACCATCAGTATACACTTACCCAATTTCGAAACCCTGTTCTGGAGCATCGCCAAACACTAGTCGTTCGGCGTGGACACCAAATTCAATCCCTTAATTTCCTTCACAGGATTAACTTGTAGTACGTATTATAACTTAATATTTTTGCTACAATCAAATTGCAATTTTACCACGGAGCATAAGAGTACAATAGATAAAGATGGCGAATACGAGCAATTGAAAAAAATAATTTAATTTTAAAAAATAAAAATAGAAACTATTTTTCGCTAATTTTTAAAAACTTTCTTAAATAAAACGCATGTCGATTAATTTTTTGGCTAATAATCACTGTCATATATCAAAATTTTAGATTGTGTTAGTAAGACAATGACATGATGTTTATCGTGTTTAATGTATTGATGTCGGCCACCAACATTAATGCATATTTAATTCTTTAATTTTTGAGAAGCAATATATTATTATTTTTACATGTGATAAAAAAAATATTTTTAAATCATATTCAATAAAATAAATGATAAATACTTTTTAAAAAACTCAGTAATTTCGTCTAAACGTTTAGGAATAACCAACTCATAGGGAGGTTGGAGTATCTATCACATGAGGGACTGTAACGAATCCGGGGATTTGGAGTTACGAAGGTGTGGAAGGGGCAAATATTGTATTTTCTGGCTTATGCGTTCTTGCATTGGGTTTATTGGGATCTAGAATAATTTTGTGATGAACGTACAGGAAAACCTTCTTTGGATTTGCACATTCACAAACAATTTTGTGACATGACACGTGTTTGACAAATTTGAATGATAACTTTATCCAAATGGTTGTGATTTTATTTACAAAATTTCTTCATAATACACACAACAGCCTATTATTCCGAAAGAAAAATGACACATGTGATCAACTGATCATAAGTAAATTATATATGTATAAATCAGAAAAGTTATTTAATTAACATTTATTATATGTATTCCAAAACAATGTCAATAAATTTTATAAGGTGTCTTCTAATAAGATGGTTACTTTCTTTAGAATTGGTTTAATCATTTCCATTACAGAAAATTTTATACTATCATGTATTCGTGAACTTTGTAATATAGAAGAAAATTATCACATTAGTAATACGTAATAATTAAAATTTTGTACAAACAGATGAATAATATTTTTTACTTCTCGATCATAAAAAACATATTTCAAAGTGTCTTGTTGTTCTCGTTGTTTCCATATGTAGGTAGTTCATAACAACGAACAAATCTAAATTTAAACGAACATTACATCTTGGAGAATCAGTTCATAATTCAATTTTGGAGTAGATAAATTTAATAAGATAAATAAAATAAAATTGGTTTCTAATATAATATGCAATATTGCATTTTTTATAATTTTAAATTCAAATAAGACATCTCAAAGGGACAAAAATTATACATTGGATGCTTTTGACACAATTATATCATACATTAACTTTTTCAAATTATGGAAATCTCGAATTACATGCATTGGGTGTCAAACATTTTTTTATTATTAAGGGTAATATATATGTTTATTGTCCATTTGAAACTCTTTTGAATCTATCTCTTTTAATTTTTTTGAGTTCTCTTATTTGAATTTTTAAGAAGACAATTCAAGATATACAATATACATATGATTTTGGAAGAAAATTACAACGCATTAGTTCTTTCAAATTAAGATAATTTCTAAATAATATGTATTTGAGATAAAAAAAAATTATGATTATTAAATGGTAAATTAATGTTCATTGAAAACCTTGGTATTGTGATAACTTTTAACACTCAACTATTTTTATTTTTAGAAAAACTAAATAAACTAATTAAATATTGTATTTCTTTTTAGTAAGTAATTTGGGCAGTAAATTACTTAAAATAGAAAATTTTATTTTTGAATGATTTAACTCATGTGTAATACTGAACATTGCAATTATTTGTATTTTAAATTTATTAATACAGTTTTTAATTAAACTGATTGATATAATCAATGCAAAATTTTTAATATAGTTTATGTTTTCAATATAGTTTAGTTTTAATTTGAGTAAAAAAATAAAAAAACATATAATACATAAATTACATTTGAATTAATATAAAAATTAATTAAATTCAAAATTGAATTAAATGTTTGATATAATTAATGCAAACAATAATTGAAGTAATCATTTATTGCAGTACACATATGTCAATGTTCATGGTAAATCTTTTTTTTTAGAAATGACATTTTTGGAGAGAAATTATTATTTCGGAACAATGTGCAACTTTGATGAATAATGGGTGGGATTGAGAGTAGAGCAGAATTCATAAATGTCAAGTTCAGACAGTTGGAAGTAAAATTAAGGTCGTCGTACAACATGCTAAGTATACCAAATATGTGTGAGCATTAAAAACTTTGTTCGCCTGATTGGGTACAGCTAGCGGAAAAATACAGAGACATTCAGTTGCCACATAATAACCACACACTCCTTCAGAATTTTCGGCGCCTGGTTATATTGATGTAACTTGTCAGAAACCTCTGAGAATCCGTTAAATACTCTTTACTTTACTCTGATTCTTTCATATTTAATATTCTGAAGTTTTTACTGAAGCCCATCTCCAATTAATCTGCGGAGACGAAATAAGTCCTCCAACTCACCTGCCCTCGTCATATTTCAACCTTTGAATAACCCAGACAAATCTCGGGCTTTACATCATATTGATCCACAATAAAAGTAGAATTCGTGGCGTAGATAACATCAAAACTCCTTCATATGCTACAAACCGAGTCTCTTTGGTCTCAGATAGGTAGAAGAGCCTTGCTTCAAGCCAGGTAACGAAACTCTCTGTTGCTGCTCGGCCCTCTTCCTCTTTTCCTTCTCCTTGCTCTCTCTCTCCCTATCAGCTTGAACCTTCCTCAAGTTCTCCATTTCTTCTTCCATGGAAGTTTTCTCTTCCTGCTGTCTCTTCTTATGCTCTATCATTGATGTATCTGAGTCCTTCACTGAGAAAAACATGGGTCCTAACTCAGCTAGCCACTGGGGTTCTACTGCTGTCGCACATTGCATGTATTCTTTCGTTGTAAGTATCAATTCATGATAAACCACGTAATCTGGAGTATAACCCAAACCATATATAGCACTGCTTGGATGTAAGTGGCATGGCATTCCATTCCTGCAGTTGACGTACTCCCCGATACCTTTCAGTCGTGCAGCGTTGTGAAAATAAGCAGAGCATATGGCTTTTCTCACAACATCCCAATCGGGGCCACTAGATGTAAGTGGAATCTTCAGAGTTTTCAAAATATCTAGTAACTGGGATCTTACCTCTCTGGCCTTGCGTAACCCTTTCACGTGCAAGAAATGATCATTACACCAATCACCCCGATATTGATTAGCTTTCCATTGCTGATACACGTTGAGGAGTGTTAGGTGATCGGACTCTGGCACAAAGAACTTTTCCCTGGCTGCATCACTCTCCTCAACCCTATCCTTGGGTCTGAAGAAAACAGATGGTACTGACAGCATCGACACTATTGTCAAAACCTCATTGATGCATTCGAGCTGCTCACCCATTAAAAGCATCTTGGCAAGGGGAGGATCGAGCGGAAACTCAACCATTTTCCAACCAAGGTCTGTAAGACCCCCAACATTGTTCAAAGCACCTAAGACCCACAACTGGTACATGGAATTTAGGATGTTTTCTTGAGGAGGGGGATCCATAAAATCAAAATCCAATAAATTGTCGATTTTCAGAGACTTGAGCAATAAAACCACATTGCCAAGATTGGTTCTTTGGATTTCTGGCACAGGACTAGGTAGCATTTCATTTAGGTAGGCACTCTCTGTATAAAGACGATAGCAAGTTCCTGGACCAGTTCTTCCAGCGCGCCCAGCTCGCTGGTCAGCAGCAGCACGACTAACAGGAAATACTTGGAGAGCATCCATCCCCATTCGGGGGTTATACACCTTTATTTTACCGTAACCCGTATCAATAACATAGAAGATTCCATCAACAGTCAAAGATGTCTCAGCAATGTTGGTAGCAACGATACACTTCCGAGCACCATCTTCAGCTTTTTGGAAAATCTTTGCCTGCAAATCAGCGGGGAGCTGGGAGTAGATGGGGAGGATTAAGAGCTTTGGAGCATCCTTTTTGGAAGCAATCAATTGTTCCATGCGTTCTGATAGCGCGTAACATGTTGCCTCAATCTCATCCTGGCCAGTCATGAAGATGAGGATATCACCGGGAGCACTAGTGATGTGGATCGTCATGACCTGCTTCACAGCAGCTTCAACATAGTCCTCACAAGGAGTTTTACTGTACAAGATCTGGACCGGAAAAGTTCTTCCGGGAATGTTAAATACAGGTACGCTGCATGGAGAATGAGGTCAAATAAGAGAAGGTTAGAAACGAAAATACCCAAACCTCAATACAAATTAAATATAAAATATACCTTCCAAAAAAATTCGAGAATTTCTGAGCATTAAGAGTGGCAGAAGTCACAATAAGCTTGAAATCACGGCGTCTTGCCACAACTTTCTTGAGGATGCCAAATAATACATCCGTGCTCAAGGATCGTTCGTGGGCTTCATCCATTACAATGACCCTACACAATTAATGTAAAGAAGGTAAAGGGTAACATAAACATGATAAATAATTTAAAATCCGAGTATTTTAAGTAGAAAACACACCTATATTTTTCCAGATCTGAATCTTTAAGTGTCTCTCTCAAAAGCACACCATCAGTCATGTACTGCAAAGTAAAAAAATCATTGATTACAAAGCTCAACAGGCACCAGCGATATCATTGAACAATAGACTTGAACTGCAAAGTAAAGAAATCATCGCTTGACAACAATCATGAGTAACGAGTCTTACTGTAAGCAAGTACTATGATACGGGTATAGAGGGCGTGGGACTGAAGAAACAAGGGCCCGTGATCCAACATGTGTACTCCAGGAGGAAAATAGGAAAGCCACGTGAGGGAGGGGAGTAGTAGAAAAAAGAGAGAGAAGAATCATTCTGTTATTTTTGTGATTATGAGTTGCAACTAGCAGTGACTAGGGAGGAAGGAGAGTACTTGTACGAAGACTATCTCTGGGATTTTTTTTCTTCCTTTCATCATTTCAATACAAATTCCTTATTGTATCTCTAAATTTGGTTCTTAAATTTTGCAAGCTCAGGTGAACCCTATCAATTTGGTGTGAGCCTGAAGAAACAAGGGCTCATGATCCAATATGTGTACTCTAGGAGGAAAATGGGGGAGGGAAGTAGTGGAAGCATAAGAGGTGTGGAAGAAACAAGGGCTCATGATCCAATATGTGTACTCTAGGAGGAAAATGGGGGAGGGAAGTAGTGGAAAAAGAGTGAAAGAAGAGAGAATAATCATTCTGTTATTTTTGTGACTATGAGTTGTAACTAGCAGTGGTTTGGGAGGAAGAAGAGTATTTATACAGATGCTATCTCTGGGATTGTATTTCTTGTTCATTTCATCCTATCAATACAAAATTCCTTATTATATTTCTATATTTGGTTCTTAAATTTTGCAAGCTCGGGTGAACTCTATCACACTAGCATATCAAATCAGTAAGTGCGCCAACTACTTATCCTCATAGCCATTTATAAAAGCATCCACACACTGGTGGACGGAAATGAAAATTTTGTCGTTGAAAATAAAACATAAAAAGATGCCTTCTTAAAATTGTAGTGAATCTATTAATGCCATCAAATCAACCAAACACTAATTTATCTTGTTAAAGCAAATAAACCTCTTTGAAAAGACTGGACAAGTCGTTACCTTGATAACCGTATTAGGCCCTGTCACATCCTCGAACCGTATTGCATATCCAACTTTATCACCGAGCTCAGTTTCCATCTCTTCACTCACTCTTTTGGCCACGCTCATGGCTGCTACACGCCTTGGCTGTGTGCAACCGACAATGCCGCTGGTTGTGTACTCATCTTCATGCAGATACTGCAAATGATTTCATAGAACACACAAAATTAAGAAATGCACATAGACAGTACAAGACGCACTGACGGAGTCAGAGATAACAAAATTAGACAAACCTACAGAGAGTTTTAACAAACTACAAACCTGAGTTAATTGTGTGGTCTTTCCAGACCCAGTTTCGCCGACCACCACCACCACCTGATTCTCACGAATCACCTGCATTTGTGATGATCACGCCAAATACGAAGTTGATGATTCCCATCAGAAAGAAAGTGAAAATTATAAAAACCAACAAGTTTAGGTTTCACATCGTAAAAGATGACAGTATCAAAGAAAAAAATTACAATCAAAATTCAAAACAATATATCTGATCTTCCTCTCATCTACTACTATATACCACTAATTTAAATCCACTACAATTATTAATTAACAAAAGTTAGAAGACTCTTCTAATATCATAAAAAGCAAAGCTAAAAAAACAGAATAGTTTCCAAACCTGCAGTAATTCATCTCGTACAGAAAAAATGGGTAAATACTGTCGTTGTTGAGATATTGTTTTTGATTTTGCAAAATCGCTCACTGCTTCACCTTTCTTCAAATGCTGCGCAAATTTGGCATCCTCCTTGAAATCAACTTCACCTTGTTCACCCAGTACAGCAGTATCCGCATCAATCTTGTTATTGATGGAAAATGATTTAGATACTAGCACAATTTAAAAACTCAACCCTGAACTTCACAAAAATGATTCGGCATACCTGTTCTGCCGTTTTCTCGACACCAAGAATATCGCCTAGTTTTGAACCTGCAAGCTCCCAAAAGCGTTGCCGCGATTTGTTCATGCTCTGTTTTTCATGGATTTCCTTAACAAGAGTTGATCCTTTTCGGGATATTATAGCCATATCTGATGTAGGGTCTTTTAATGGCATGATAGGCTCAGCTTGTTTAGTAAAAACAATCCTCCCGTCCAGAAAAGGGGGTTTTGTATCTGAAACGAGAGACATCTGAAACCTCTATGCAAATAACAGTAACCATGACAATCATACCACGAACTACAACATTATAACATCAATACCTACCATGCACAAGAAGAATAACCTTTCGTTCATCCTCGTCATCAAAGGTAGTTTGCACCTCAGTCCCTCTGACAGCCCCTGACCTCATAAGTTGCCGGTCTTCCCACTGAGCGTTATCAGCAGTGAGTTGTGATAATTTTTTGCTCTGAGAGAGAGTCATCTTACTTCCATCTCTTCGAGTCTGTAATTAAGGAAATAATTAGTCGTAGAAATAAATTTCAAGTGGAAAAAATGCTCAAAACATAAAACTAGAGGCAGATGGTGGATAACAATGAATGAAGGATACATATCACTGACGGTAACAGATCCAGACATTTTCTATTTGAATGAACTACGAAGCAATCTATAAAACAAGTAATACAATACCATCTGCAAATTTACCCTGAGCTTATGTTTAAAGACAACAAGAAGTGGAGAGAGTGTCATTCTGGACAGTTGATTTTCCAGAAACTTGATGCCACAAAGTAAAGAGTGAGTCTGCCAAATATTATTTTATTAACCATATTTCCTAAACTTTAATCAGATATAAAAACCACAATACCTGAGATGAATGAAATCCTAAAAACAGACCCACAACTGTTGAAAGCAACGCCCCCGGCCCCTTCTCACCTTTAAAGCATTGTTACGCTATCAAAAACTTTTACAAACAGAAATTTAATACACACAAGACCCAGAGATCAATTTTTGTTACAATGTAATAACAAATGAAATATACGGGTGACACAATTACACGTCCCACGCTCCTATTGACAATTTAACCAAACTTGTAAACATAAGCAGCATAGACAACAATTCTCTTCAGAAAGTGATATAATTTTATATCGCTTGGGAAAAAAAAGGAATTTTGAGGTAAAAAATATTGGTTGACAGATATCTTCTAAATGCTACTCAAAACTAAGTCACGCTAATGCCATGTAAACTCATACCAGTCTTTTAGCCAACTCTGCCTCTTTCTTTTGAAAAGATGCCTCGTCACCAAGAAAAAGTGAAGAACTATCTGCATCATAAATCGTGCCACCCTCTTCTCGATCATACCTAAAAAATGAAAGCAACAACTCGTTCTTTATATGGACAAAATATAAAGCATTCGCAGTAAACAAAATAACCGGTCACATACAATACAGCCAAAAAACTCAGTCAACAAAATCTATCATTGAAAAGTTGCAGATCAAATTTGAAAGAGCTCTTCTGGTCGTGCCTCTACATAAAAAGGCATTAGAGATTCATTAAATACAATCCATCTCAATATCTTTCAAATATGAAATAAGTACAAACTATGTAAGAACTCAACTTCATAGCACATTCTCAAATTCATTTATTACGCATCTTAATAAATTTCTTTTTGCTAAAATGCTACATCCATCATTGAGGCCGCTCAGCTGATGGACCAAAAGAATTCCAATTATCAGTGACCAAGTCAACAAACTGCAAACACTACTAAATATAAAATGATCTTTGACAACGCATTTCACAGAGATATAGTGAGTTAAATTACCATGCGCGATCAGAACTGTACTCCATTTCCAAACGCATGCTTTCTGATATCTCGTGATTCTGGTCTTTAGACCCATCATCCAGATCATCTTCTCCATCCTATTATCGGAAAAATGGGTGATGGTAAAAAAACAAGTGAATCCAATCAATCAGGTAGACTAAAACTAAATATCAGAAACATTGAAGAATATGTGGCACTAAAAAAGGAAAGTAATGATTTACCTCCGCAAATTTCAACTTATGCTCCGAGAATGCAACCTGATTGTATTTCCCTCCAGATCGGGAACTAGAAGACCTAGCAGAAGACCCAGATGCCCGAATTGGAGTAGGGGAAGGAGCAATTGTATCCCAAGGAGATACGGCAGCTTCAGTGCATAATCAACGTTTAGTTAATTACTAGTAATTAGGTGCAGAATCTTGCCGGAGAAACCAGAGAAGATAACACCAACTTTTAGTGTGCAACTAAAAGAATGTCATGCAAAAGTATAAAACTTACGGGTAGAATTAGGGGTCCGTCCACCCAACCACGGAGAAACAAGTCTAGCATCAGGAGAGGCCCCAACAAGCATGGGGGATGGCGAAGGTCGATAGTGTTTGCTGCTAGAACTATGACCACTGCGACGAGGTGTGTCTTCCCATTCCCATCGTCCATCATCCCAATCAGATCTGCCTGCAAGGGATTACATCATTGTCTAAGAATAAAAAGGAATAAACATGAAAACAGATTCATTAAGTTCGAGTCAAGTATTCACAGGAGAGATAATACTGAGAACATGTTAGGGTATCTGTATTTGTGTCGTGCTCTAAACCACATTTAATTCATCTTATTTATAGGGTATCTGTATTTGTGTCGTGCTCTAAACCACATTTAATTCATCTTATTTATTGAAAGAAACAAAATCATTCAGGTCACAAAATAGACATACCAGGAGATTTCCTGAGACTGTGATGGCTACTTCTTTTCTTTCCATAATCTTGACCATGAATATTGTCGTGACTTCGTGATGATTCTCTGTAAGCTCTCACTTCCCTGTCAAATCTATGGCTATTTCTAGAGGCATTACATGAGCTTTTGTACTCTTCCCTGAATTTGCTTCTAGTACTATCATAATTAGCAGCATCTGAGCTAGGACTTCTATGTCTGGACCTTCCAGTAGATTTAACTAAAACCTGAAAAAGAATGCCAGTGTTAAACTGTCGAAATGTGATGTAAATTAGGGTAGAATCAATTCCCTTAATTAAGGGATTAGAATCAATTCCCTTTAATTAAGGGATTCGGTTAGGTTAATGTACAGTTAGTCAATATGCTCATTTTTAGGAATTAGTTAGTTTCCTTTTTCTGTTATTCTAGAGTGTTATGTAAATCCCTATTTATGTAACCTTTTACTCACCAATTGAAGTAAGGAAGAAATTATTCCTGAATTATTTTTCCACATGGTATCAGAGCCCTAGGACATTAGTCTGGGTTCATTCCGCACATTCCAGCCTTCATTGCTGTCCAGTTTTTTTTTCAAGCCTTCATTGCTGTTTTTTCTTTTCTACTTCCCTATCCTTCACCATGTCAATCTCTGAAACTACCATTTCCAACAGCTCGTCTCTCCCTGATAATACCACTGCTGTCCAGAAGACCGGTGACCTGCAGAATATTCGGGTCTCCAATCGACTCAACGGGAAAAATTATCTCAAGTGGTCCCAATTCATTCGCACGTATCTCAAAGGCAAAGGAAGAATCGGCCATCTTATTGGAACGGGACCACCGAGGGAGGATCCAAAGTTTGACGCTTGGGATGAAGAGGACTCTATGATCATGTCCTGGTTATGGTACTCCATGGATCCCATGATTAGTGACACATGTATGTTCTTCTCCACAGCGAAGGAAACTTGGGACTATATCCGCCGCACCTACTCAAAAGCCAAGGATGCTGCTCAGGTGTATGAGATAAAGACTAAAACTGCAGCCCTTAAACAAGGTACCAGATCTGTCATTGAGTATGCTTCTCTGCTGCAAAATCTATGGCAGGAACTTGACTATTACCGAGTCTTTGAGATGAAATGCCCGGAAGATGTTGTACTATTGAAGAATTTTATTGAGAGAGACCGAATATATGATTTTTTGGCCGGATTAAACCCTGAATTTGATCAAGTAAGAATTCAGGTCATTGGCCGAGAGGACACACCGTCCCTAGAAGAGACGATCTCACTGATTCGCTTAGAAGAAAGTCGCAGGGGTATCATGCTGCTTGAGCCACAACACATGGATGGATCAGCACTTGCAACAAAAAGAAAGGATCTAGAGATGAATAAGGCGGCTGATATACAAAGACCATATCCAAGCAGAGAAAATCAGTGGAAGGGGAACAAAGACAACCTATGGTGCACTCATTGTAAGAAACCAAGACACACAAAGGGAAAATTGTTGGAAGCTACATGGCAAACCACCAAGCCAAGAATGGGGAGCTCGAGTAGGGAAGCCGAGACCTCAAGCGCACCTGGCTGAGGATCAAACCAGGGATGAAAACTCAGCAGTAGAGGGGCTTAACCGAGAGGAGATTGAGAAGCTAAAAAATTTGCTGAGGTCCCTAGGGAAGCCCTCTGGTACATGTTCTCTAGCCCTCTCAGGTAATGGCTCATTCTCTTTTTCTGTAGATGCCTCAGGAACCCTAAATGCCAACTCTTGGATAATAGACTCTGGTGCTACCGACCATACGACACCCATATCTCAGATTTTTCACTCTTATACCATGCCCAATTAACAGGAAAGTTGTAGTGGCAAATGGCTCTGTGGCTACAGTGGCAGGCTTCGGAGACATACATATCTCCCCTGTGCTTAGCCTAAAAAATGTACTTCATGTACCAAAACTGTCCAGCAGCCTTGTTTCCATCCATAAACTCACTCGTGATCTTAAATGCCATGTTACGTTTTTCTCTACCTATGGTATTTTTCAGGACCTAGCTTCGGGGAGAAAGATTGGACTTGCTAAGGAAAAGGGGGGCCTTTACTACCTTGAGTCTTCACCACAAGCCAGGAGCAATTTGTCCTTGTTTAGTTCATCCAATAAAGATACCATTTGGCTACACCATTTGCGCCTTGGTCATCCTTCCTTTAGGACTCTAAAAGTTATGTTTCCTTATTTATTTCAAGGATTAGATATTTCGGAATTTCATTGTGACACATGTGAATTAGCAAAACATACTCGAGTGTCTTTTCTTATCAGTAATCAAAGAATTTCTTCTCCTTTCCATTTAATTCATAGTGATGTATGGGGTCCCTCTAGGATACCTAACATTTCTGGGGCCCATTGGTTTGTCTCCTTCATTGATGATTGCCCTCGCATCACGTGGATATTTCTCCTTAAACATAAATCTGAAGTTAGCACTGTTATACCAAATTTCCATGCGATGATTCAAAATCAATTTGGAGTAAAAATAAAAAGGTTTAGGACAGACAATGCCACAGATTACTTCAACCAAATCCTATCACCTTATTTCCTGTCACATGGTATTATCCATGACTCATCGTGTGTTCAAACACCTCAACAAAATGGGGTGGCTGAAAGAAAAAATGGACACTTGCTAAACACTACCTGAGCCCTACTTCTTCATGGAAACGTTCCTAAGACCTATTGGGGGGAAGCTGTCCTTACAGCCACGCACATGATTAATAGACTTCCTTCACGAGTGCTCGACAACAAGAGTCCAGTAGAATGCCTTAACAGGTTCTATCCTCACTTTAGAACCTCAAACGGCCTCACCCCTAGGGTATTTGGGTGCACTGCCTTTGTTCATGTCCATAACACCCAAAGAGATAAGTTGGATCCCTGAGCCATCAAATGTCTGTTCCTCGGTTACTCAGCCACTAAAAAAGGGTATAAGTGCTATAATCCTTCTTCTAGAAAATCGTACATCTCTATCGATGTTACCTTCAGTGAAAATAAACCGTTCTTCTCCAAGTCCTCTCTTCAGGGGGAGAGTCCACTAGAAGATAGCCCTTGGGAATCCTTTGAACCGATCCACACTCTTGATCTCCCTCCTATACCAACCGAGCCTTATCCTACTCCTACTGAGTCCGAGCTTTCTAACCCCACAAATGTGTCATCTTCCCACAAGTTTCCTAGGTTCTCTCAGGTGTACTTAAGGAGGAAGACTGCCCCGGAACAGACTCAAGTCCAAGCTTCCAATCCTGACTCCGGAGATGAGATCGCGGTAAGTCCCGAACACCCTTCTCATATTCAACAGACTGAAACACCAACCATTGGCCCGACAATGACCTAGACCTTTCTATTGCCATCAGAAAAAATACCCGGGAATGCACTAAACGACCACTATACCCATTGTCTCACTATGTTTCCCTTAAAAACCTATCGCCAGCCCACAAAAAGTTCATTGTCAGTTTAAACACCATTGCAATCCCCACTACTTTCTCTGAGGCATTGTCAAAAAGGGAATGGAGAGATGCTATGAAAGAAGAAATGAAAGCATTGGAAAAGAATAAAACCTGGGAGGTTGTGAATAAACCAAAGGGAAAGAACATTGTTGACTGTAAATGGATCTTCTCACTAAAATACAAGGCTGATGGATCCCTTTAGAGATACAAGGCAAGGTTGGTAGCCAAAGGGTATACTCAGACGTATGTAGTTGATTATCTGGAAACTTTTGCCCCGGTTGCAAAAATGAACACTGTGAGAATTCTTTTGTCTTTAGCTGCTCACTATAGCTGGCAACTTCTGCAGTATGATGTTAAGAATGCTTTCCTCCATGGTGACTTAGATGAAGAAATCTACATGCACATCCCACCGGGTTTTGATAGAGAATCAAGCAATAAGGTGTGCAAATTAAAGAAGGCTCTTTACGGGTTAAAACAATCTCCAAGGGCATGGTTCGGGAGGTTTGCAAACTTTATTAAGGAATCTGGATACAAACAAAGCCAAGGTGATCCCACCCTCTTCATTAAACACTCCTCTGCAGGGGGAGTAACGGCTCTTCTAGTCTATGTCGACGACATCATAGTAACTGGGAATGATGAAGAAGAAAAGCTAGAATTAAAGAGAAGATTGGGAAAGGAGTTTGAGATAAAAGAACTGGGCAAGTTGAAGTACTTTCTCGGTATTGAGGTGGCTTATTCTACACACGGGATTTTCATCTCTCAACAAAAATACATTACAGATCTACTTACCGAGACAGGAAAGGCTGAGTGTAAACCGGCCTCTACTCCAATGGATTCGAATCACAAATTGGGAGAAGATAAAGAGGAACCAGCAGTTGATAAAAGGATGTACCAGAGGTTAGTTGGTAGACTCATATACCTCGCGCATACTCGGCCAGATATAGCCTACTCAGTCAGTGTGATCAGCCAATTCATGCATGATCCAAGAGAGTCACATCTTCAAGCTGCAAATAGGGTACTTCATTATTTGAAAGGGAACCCAGGGAAAGGGATTCTGTTCAAAAGGAACGAGAGGCTTACTGTAGAACCCTACACCGACGCTGACTATGCAGGATCCCTCGTAGATAGAAGGTCTACGTCGGGGTATTGTACGTTTCTAGGTGGCAACCTAGTAACATGGAGGAGTAAGAAGCAGAATGTAGTGGCCAGGTCCTCGGCCGAAGCAGAATTCAGGGTGATTGCTCAAGGGCTATGCGAAATACTATGGCTAAAGATTATTTTGGATGATCTACGGGTCAAGGTAGAAGGTCCCATGAAACTCTAAAGTGACAACAAGTCCACAATCAACATTGCACATAATCCTATACAACACGATATGACAAAGCATATTGAGATTGACAGACACTTCATCAAAGAGAAATTGGAGAGAAAACTAGTGTGTATGTCCTATGTTCCAACCGGGTGCCAGTTGGCTGATGTTCTGACCAAGGGACTAAGCAGCTCAAGTTTTCATGGGCTCATATCCAAGCTGGGAATGGAAGACATCTATTCCTCAGCTTGAGGGGAGTGTCAAAATGTGATGTAAATTAGGGTAGAATCAATTCCCTTAATTAAGGGATTAGAATCAATTCCCTTTAATTAAGGGATTCGGTTAGGTTAATGTACAGTTAGTCAATATGCTAATTTTTAGGAATTAGTTAGTTTCTTTTTTCTGTTATTCTAGAGTGTTCTGTAAATCCCTATTCATGTAACCTTTTACTCACCAATTGAAGTAAGGAAGAAATTATTCCTGAATTATTTTTCCACATAAACCACAGTTACTAACAGATTTACTAGGAATTCATGAATGTTACGACACAAGCAAACTTGAGAAAATATGTCCACACGGTTTGAAATTGACAGCTTAATTAGCTACATCCAAAGCTCAGCACCTTAAAGACTTGCTGACTAAGTAATATTTCATTTACTATCACCATTACCAACTTCCAGCTGGTAAGCATTTCTTATCATGCCTAAAGAAAAAATATTTCAAAAGAATGCAGCATAAATGTACATTTATCCTTGCTAAAAATTAACCAAAAGTAAAATTTTTTAAAAAGGAACTTTCTGCCGGAATAATATTAAATTCTACAACAGTCGATAACATAAAAAAATTATCAAAAATAAGGAATAATTATCCTCAAGATTAAGAAAAAATTCCAGGTCTCGTGAATACATCAAGAATGATGTAACTTGTGCCCTTTGTTGATGTTACAAGAAAATAATTGCTGAGAATTCATCTCAGGCCCAGAAACTATCACATCTCAACATACCAACTTCGAACAGCCAATGACGAGAAAAGATGATATCACGGAATCAGCGCCAGAGGAATATAACACAAACCTTCATATGATCATCTGCATCATGATGTACATGCATTTCATTACCACGTATTTCTTCAGTAACAACACTTCCTGACATGCAGAGAACGACTAATAAGAAAAAATAAACTTGGTACAGAACTGAGAAACAAGAGCTAAATGCAGGGATCGTACGATATCTACACAAAAATATATAGTCTGTGAAAGTAAATCCATTACAATTGCAATTCTAAAATCATGTTCTTATTGAAGCTTTGTTTTAATAAATTTATTAAAATGGTACTAAAAAATATGCTACCTGATTCAGATGTTTCAATTGTTGCTACTTCACGATATCGTCGCTTAGAATACTTGTGCGCGTCAGTTGACATTTTATTCTCCACTTCATCAATTACTGAACGAGTAGGAATTTCCTCTTCTTCATCAAGAGATGCTGCAATAGAGGCAACCCGGTCTTTTGGAACCTTGAAAGCACCCTCCATACTTAGTTCCTCACGTTTGTTCCTAGCGAGGACATCAAGCCCTATCATGGTAACACACATAATTGTGATAACAATATTAAAATAAACATTGCTCAATTAGAAAATTCAGTTGGAGTAGAAGAAAAAATGAAATGCAAAGACAAAGTGACAAGACTAGGTGGCAAAGCCAAAATAAACAGAAAAGGTAGCAAGAATGTTCCAAAGTTGTAACATGAGATTATAAACATATTCCCCAATTTCGGGCAACAATTTATCCTATGCAATTGAATTTGCAGCATATAAGCAGTAAAGCAGAGTAAAGCACGAAGAAAAAATTCAGATTGGAATTGCTTAGTTACAAAGCTAAACACAATCACAATCAGATATGATACACAACACATCCATAATGATAAGCTTCTATAAAGGTGGAAAGGAGTAAATCTGATCCAATTCCAGGAAAACTATTAAAATGCATCTATTTGGAAGATGTTCCGAGTTTTAGGGCATAGGATAATGTGAAACTTTTTTCAATGCATTCCAATTTTTTTTTTACAAAATACTGAATTAATAACTTGTACAACAAATAATTAAAATACTGAATTAATAACTTCTACAAAGCATAATTAAGGCAGAACAATAGGTGCTTTAAACCCAAATTGAACCCAACCTAAAATGGATTTCTTCTCAGAAGGTCTGAACACAACTCTGTCCTTTCCAGGTACAAAAAGACCACCAAACCCGGTATTGTCTGGTTCAAGAGTATCTGTTATCTTATCAAGGTCAATTTGTCCTCCATCTCCATTTCTCTGAAGATCACAGAAAATAGAACAAAGGAGCCACTGAGTCAAAAGTAAATCACATCACTAAGTAGCCAAGCGAGTTTTGATGATAGGACACTGACCTCCATGTCAAATCACCAAGGTTTTGTCAAGCAATTGTCAAAAAGTAAGCATCTGCAATAAAGAAAATCTATTTGTCATGGCCATACCCCAAAAGGCGAAAAAGGGATGACATAAAGAAGTAAGATGTTTGTAATGAAGACAAATATACAACTTCCACCATCAGAAAATAAATGCGCAAACTTTCAACATTCTCCTGATGTTCACATGTACAATCAGCAAAACATGCCATAGTCACAACTACACGTGCTCCATAGTTTTAGAATTAAGATTCTTCTAGCCTGTTTTCATTATTTGACAATCTAACCACGTCCCAAATTCAAATTCGTTATGTTGTGAAATGCATGAGAACAATATTTTTGTTCAAATAATAGACACAAGGAGAAACAAACATTCCAGATCGTGAAAGTTATACCGTCTCTCGCATGGGATATTTGTTTAAAACATTAGCAGCAGCAGTTCTATAGTGAAGTACGTACAGGAAAAGGGTTACAAACCATAGTGGTGCTTCCTCAAGTATGAAAAACTCGGTCAAAGAATAGAACTTATTAGGTTTTAATGAATCAAAAGAAAATACCACAAGACTGTACCAGTAAAAGTTAAGGTCAAAATATTAAAAATCGGAATTGAAATATTCTTTTAAATCCGCGCACATAACAAATGAAATTCACAGAATGCGTCGAAAGTACATCCAGAGAGAAATGGGGAAATTGATACAAGGAAGATATATATGTGCTGAGAAGTCCAAAGCACATCCCTGGCCGAAGGTTTGAAGATTTAAAAAAGAAATAAGATAAAATTTTCGAAAATACAGAACCTGGTGATCGACTCGAAAGAAACTCCGGCCTCGAATTCAATCTGCCACCGTTCTTCTCGAGCAAGAAGAAGAACCAACCAGCCTGGGGGTATATGTATGTTTTGTTGGTTTAATTTAATTTAATTTAAGCCCAATCCCAACCCCAGTTGGAACCAGAGCAACTAACTGGGTTTCGACAAGTTTTCTTTTAGAGCGACGGATTAAGGTTTTCTTTTAGAACTACGGATCTTAATTCGTGAGACGGATTAATTCTATTCATATTCACAAACTAATATTCTTAGCATAAAAAACAATATGTTTTCATGAATAACCCAAATAAGATATTCGTCTTAAAAACATGATCCTTGAGATCGTTTCACCCAAATTTTTATCTTTCTTCTAAATAATACTATCAAATTACATAAAATAATTTGTTTATTTGTACTTCGTATGGAATCCATGGTGCTGACTGCTGAGATAAGAAAAATAAAATATTTGGATTAGCAGTGATGATGATCAACAGGATTGGTAAGAGGAATTGATCCAGTTAACTTTGCAAATGAAAAAAGAACTGACCATGTACAAATTAATCAATCTTTGTAGGTAAACACCATATTATATATCAAACGATAATATTTATTTATCTTCCAACTTCTTATCAGTCATTTTCATCCACCCACGATTGTATTTATACCTTCGAATGGCAATGATTCGTGTAAATTGATTATTTTTAATAATAAATTTTCTACATGCTTTCACTTTATACAGATAATTTAATAATATTATAAATAGTCAGTAGTCTAACATTTATGCCACACAAAAAAGGATCGGTATCATTTGTTGAACTAAACATTTTTATATTTTTCCAAAACGAAATAAATGGTTAATTACTCGACTTTATCCAACATCAATTATCAGTAGTTTCCTTGCAAAGAATAGGCTTTTTTTCCGCAAGATTATTGCAACTAGCATAACCCTGGTGTCCTTTTCACTAGTAACAACATCTTTTTATCCCCACATATTCAAAATGATAACCAGAAAATGCAAAAAAGACCAAAAACCCAATCAAGAACTGAGAATTTATGCATGATCGTATCAACTCTTTTCAGAATATCATCAGAATTCTCTGGTAAAATTTCTGCATCACGAACAAGAACATCCATCTTATCAAAGAGACGCTTGGATGTAGGGAAAACGAACTCCACCCCATGCTCGCTCGACTGTGTGAGGATATGATCATCCATGAAAGATAGCATGGCTAGCCATTGACATCTTGTGCTTTTGTTAATGCGTTGTGGCCAATTGCTAAGATTGATGCCCCACAAGTATGCAGATCAGGACCACGCCGTTTGGCCATTATTTCTGTTTTCAAGTCACAACTGAGTGATGATGGATGCATTTACATGACAGAAAGATTCAAAAAAATTGTATCCAATACATCTTCAATAATCAAGATGGAGAATATTAATAAAAGAGAAAGTGCGTATGTAAATTATTCGCCAATGTTCACAAGTATTTGGAACTTTTCTTTCGAATTCGACGAGAGATTATTCTTGTTAAACATGATATGTGATATACAAATCAAATAGACACACATGCAAACGCTAATGTGCGGCATTGTGGAAAAGCATTATCAATGTCGAGTAAATCAATGTCACGTTCAATACAGAAATCTCATATTTCAAGATGTTGCTAGGAAGCCTCCAAAGGAAATACTTGAGAATTCTCGTTTTCTTCATATCATGAAGCTAATACTTGGACTTGGAAAAAAATCGAATCCACCTTAAAGAAAATACTCGAGAACTCGTACATATCCAAGTATTTTGCAAAATGTTTCTCGAGACTTGGAAAATTTCGAATCGAACCCGAAGGAATAGGCACCTTTATCAAAATACATGAGATTAGGTAAAGGAAGGTTGTCTTTATGCGTGGACCCTTATTGGTAGTAGTAGTAGTAGTAAAGGAATGATCTGAAACCATCCGATTTTTTGTTTCCCTCAACATAATTTTAGTACACAATACGAGCTATACGAGCTCCTCTTGCTCCCTTTATCCACTGTAACCAAAATAATCATGTCTTGATTATTAATTCATTCTATCCGACAATCAGTTATAACAACATTAAGAATCATCCGGTGTCAGTTTAAAGCCATCATATGAAAAAGCTCTCCCAACACCTGCCTTTATCAGTCAATATGTTATATCGAGATCAGTGATGGTCGAAACAACATGTGGATGATAATCCAACGTTTTACCAAGGTGACAACTATATATATGGCATCACACCAATAACTCTCATTAACCAACAAATGTCAAAGAAAAAAGATGCACGATCTGTTCAAATTATTGACAGGCAAATCGGTAGCGAGGTTCTTAATACAACATAAAAATGTTGAATTAACAATATTTCATCTGTATCCCTTATGTCTAACAACAGGAGGTTAAAAATTCAAATACATCTTAAATGCTCCACTTTGTCAATGTGTATTCAGCTGCATCACGTAGAGACTGCTTTCCTACAAAACAGATATTCAGAAATTTGAGGTTATTTTATTCGGAAGTGGAAGAGCAAAAGTACTACCAGTTTTTTTGCACGAAACTTCGATAAATAATGAGGACAAAAATCAGCGTCTGCTCTTCACATTACTGAATACTTTTAATTCCAAAGAAAGAGGCTCCATGCAAAAGCAGAGCCCAGAGACAATAATTTCCACCTCTATTTCCAACATGCAAAAGCAGAGCCCAGAGACAATAACTTCCACCTCTATTTCCAAAATGGCTGCACTGGGTTAAAATGTAACAGACACAATATGGTGCAAGTAAAAGAAATCCGCATTTATATTTAATACTAAAACCCAACACGAAACACTGATGCATTTCTGAGTAAGAAAGTTGCACCAAGATTGTTAACCAACAGAAAAATACCAGATTATCAAATCCTAAGTTCTTTCGGCGAAAAAATCTAGTTGAACTGTGACATTTAACAGTTTATCCCCTTCAATATTCTTTCTACGAATCTAACTGGCAACAAAACTTAGGTTCAACGAGAAAATATAAAGTTTTTCAGATCAAGGAGGAGCAATTTTTAGAACATGGCGTAGTTCAAGCTTTAAACACAAGAAAGTTACTGGAGCACTCTTTAGAGTCGGAGGTAAAAGAACTTCCACGAAAATGAAAATTCGTTACTAGCACAAACCTGTGAAAGAATTAAGCAGCAGCAGCCTGTTTTAACTCTCTATCTGCTCGCTCCCTGATCCTTCTTTCAAGTTCAGGTCTAAAGTGCCTGATAAGCCCCTGAACCGGCCAAGCTGCAGCATCACCCAAGGCACAGATTGTGTGGCCTTCAATTTGCTTGGTCACTTCCTGAAGCATGTCAATCTCCTCCAACTTCGCATTTCCGACCTTCAATCTCTCCATGATCATCCAGAGCCACCCCGTGCCTTCTCTACAAGGTGTACACTGACCACAACTCTCATGCTTGTAGAAATAAGAAAGTCGAGCTATAGCGTCTACCACATCAGTTGACTTATCCATTACAATCACAGCAGCAGTTCCCAATCCTGACTGAACAGACTTTAGTGCATCAAAATCCATGAGCACATCCTCACATATGCTCTTGGGAAGTAATGGAACGGACGAGCCACCAGGTATAACAGCGAGTAAGTTGTCCCAGCCCCCCCGAACACCTCCGCAGTGTCGCTCTAGGAGCTCTCTCAACGATATACTCATCTCCTCTTCAACTGTGCAAGGCTTGTTTACGTGACCGGAGATGCAAAAAAGTTTTGTTCCAGAATTGTTTTTCCTCCCAAAACTGGCAAACCATTCAGGTCCACGTCTTAGTATGGTGGGTGAAACAGCCACTGTTTCGACATTCGTAACAGTAGTGGGGCAGCCGTATAGTCCTGCATTGGCTGGAAAGGGAGGCTTCAACCTAGGTTTTCCTTGCTTACCCTCGAGGCTCTCCAGAAGAGCTGTCTCTTCACCACAAATATAAGCGCCAGCACCAAAGTGGATATGTACGTCAAAATCATAACTTGATCCACAAGCATTCTTCCCCAAAAATCCAGCTTCATAAGCTTCTTTCCTGGCCTTCTCAAGGTTCTTCCTTTCATTGACATATTCACCTCGAATGTAAATATATGCAGCTGACGCCCTCATTCCTACTCCAGCAATTAGACAACCTTCGAGTAATTTGTGGGGATCGTGGCGCATGATTTCTCTATCTTTACATGTTCCAGGTTCACTTTCATCAGCATTAACAACAAGATATGATGGGCGGCCATCAGAAGTCTTGGGCATAAAGGACCATTTTAGACCAGAAGGAAAACCAGCTCCACCACGTCCACGAAGACCGGATTTCTTCATCTCATTGACAATCCAATCAGCACCCTTGAGTACCAGATCTTTTGTACGATACCAGTCTCCGCGTTTCATGGCGCCTTTGAGAAAAGGATCGTGTAGCCCATATACATTTGTAAAAATGCGATCCTCGTCTTTAAGGCCACCGAAGTGGGTTTTTTCTGGAGGAGGTGCAGGTGGAGGAGGCTGTGGGGTAGCAGAAGTTGTTGCGGCCTTGGTTGTACAGAAAAATCTAGTTTCCAGGTCCCAATTCCCCCACTGGATCTCCGAACCAAAGCAATTCTTTTCAGGGAAAGAATGCTCTTTACACATGCCTGTGAAAACAAAGACGAAAGAATAGCATAACTTGAATGCACAAAAAGAGGCTGTAGAACCTAAAAGTTAATATTGTAGGAAAAAAATAAGTAAATCCACACTTTTACACTAAAGAAATATGAATAGCATACAACAAGTAACTGCAACCAAAACATCACAATAGTCAATCATTCTTTAAAGTATCAACTACATCCAAAATAGATCGGTAGCTGCAGAATCCCAACTATGAGGAAAGCTGTTACCATCTTTGTCTAGTGCAAAATAATGTTACTTACAACAAACTCAAAAACGTGCATGAGGGAATAATAAACACAATATTAACAACTTTTCCAAATAATGCCTGGTGGTTGCTGGCAATTTTATTTTAGACTCACATAGACCAAAGTGTTTGTGAGAAAATGAAGATCAGTGTTCTAAAAATCAACCTAGGCACCAGTCGACCACACCGAAATAGTGCTTGTCGGCCAGCTAGGCGGCTAGGCGAACTTAGACGGCCATAGGCAGCCGAAAATTAATTTTTTGGTGGTTTTTTTTTAAAAAAAAGTTTTTTACCCAATTAAAAAAAATGAAAAGTAATTTTTTTATAGGTTCTAAACCAAAGTCCAACAAAAAGTACAAACAGTTGGCTTGCTCCCTAACACACTAAACTTCGTCTTATCATGTTGATACGGTCGGTTTAGGTGCTGGTCTGGCGCCCGACTATCGCTTAGAACCTTGATAAAGATTATTCCAGCGATATTAACTAGTCACATCAACACCCTAAGTAAGACCAGGGACTGGGAAGAAAGCAGGAATCTGGAACCCTCTCTCATGTGCAAGAGTAATGGCATTCTATTCTGAATGAATGTAATTGAAAAAGAATTGGCACATAGAAAACCATGATTATCTGGAATTAAGAATGGCTATAATCAAACATTTTAAATCTGAATTTCCTGAAATTGTTGCTGACTAAAAGGCAGCAAATTTCCTAGTTTCACCGCTGTATGCAAGCAAACACGTAAAACTAATAAAGAATTGCATATGAGTCACAAAAAACTCTTAAGAGTGCATTTGGATGAGTGGATTTGAGGTCAATTTGAAATCGAATGTATTCCCTTGTGCAAAATTAGAATAAAGAATTTGAAAACTCTTCTGTCGCCCGGTCCGTTTTTTTTTTTTTTATCCACACCCCAACCTTATCATGAATCTCAAATGCTATCCCACACAAATCCACATACCTCCATCCAAAAGCACCCTTATTGAGATAAAGGACTCACAACAAGAACCCTTCAACAACAAATCGATCAGTTCAAAAGCCAAAAAAATCTCATTATTACCACCATTTCCATAGCCAATATCCAAACTTTAAACTTCTACAGGCATAGAAAAATACATACCATGACGCATGAATGGTTGACCGATCGGAGATGGGGCTGGGCAGATAATTAAGTTCGAGTCTCAAGGGGACAAGGTGCGTACTTGTGAGGCAATCCTACTGTCACGATGCGAATAGTTCGATGAGTAATGGGGATCCAACGGTGAAGAATGATGTTATGTGATGATCAAATGTGCGCGTGTCAGCCACGATTACAAAACACTTGGGCTTCCTGCATCGACCCCGAGTGATCGCCTATAAAGAGTTAGCAAAATAACATCAGTTAAATATTTTTTTAAAAAAATAATATATATTTGAATATTATTATTTTTAAAAATGAAAGTTTATTCAATACGTCGTCCGTCTGGTCGAGTTCAAGTTACCTTTAACCCTTAATCTAATTATTCATGTTTTGTCGTATTAATACTATCAATATTAATATTACGACAACTTTTGAAATATGGAACACTTTAGATATTACGACATCTTTTGAAAAACGAAACTTTAGGCATACAATCATGGTATTATCCTAAATATAACTCCTCACATATATGAACTTAATTCTTAATTATTTTTATTTTACAATTGTTATCATGTTTCATCGTAAATATTTTTTTATATTTGAAATTGTTTTGTAGATGGGACATTAAAAATCAACGGAAATTATAAATAAAAAAACGCCAAAAAAATATATGTTAGATTTATAATTACATTTGCAATTTTTTTATAAATATAATTCTAAAATTATTTTTACTACTTTCATTTTATTATATAAAAAATAATTTAGTTACGAAGATTTTATTTTTGTAATACTTTTTTATAAATATAAATCTAATTATATTTATTGTTTTCATTTTATTATATTCAAATAATGTTGATAGACTAGTCTTTAAGTATTCTGTTTGTTCGAACAATTTGGTTGAAGTCATGCTGAGGGAGAAACTCTTTTAGATTGAAATAACTGAAAAACTCGATCTATCTATTCGTTTTAGCTGATAACAACGTAGGTTAATCATCGTACTTGTAGTTTTATTTAGTTTAGTTCTTCTTGTTATATAAGTAGAATGAATAATATCTTATTTGGAAATGATTTTTCTTAGCTTTTTCTAAACAATAAGAATTATCTCTAATTTAATTTAACTATTAATTAATTTCAGAAATTTTAAATGAAAACAATCTAATATTCAATTAAAAAATAGTGAGACGTTGAATTGTGTATAATCCAATTTGTTATTATGCTTTATTATTATCTTAAAATTGTATTTAATTTGTGTTTGAGCTATTGCATGTGTACATTAAATTTGTATTTAAGTATTAGTTTATTATGTTTGATTTATTGTGTTTATTTTTTTTATATTATTATTATTATTATTAAGTTTGATTTATTGTGTTTATTTTGTGTTTGATTTATTATTGTAATATTGCCTTTAAATCGTGATTTATTTATGAGTTTCAATTGTGATTTTATAAAATTACCCTCTAAGTTGTACAAATAAACATAGTCGTTAACGTGGATGTGTAATTAAGTGCATGCATGTATATTTGAGTTTAACTGTGTCTTGTTTAAACTGTCTTTGTGTTTAATTTATTGTCTTAAATTGGTGCTTAATCTGATTTATAGTGTATGTTGAATTTGTGTTTAAGTGTAATTTATTGTGTTTATTTTTATATTATTCTTAGTTTTAAGTTTGATATATCTTGTTTATTTTTTAGATTATTATTACTTTTAATTATTGTGTTTATTTTGTGTATAATTTATTGTTAATCTTACATCGCCTTTCAAATGTTTATTTATTTATGATTTAATTTGTGTATTGTCCAAATTGTCTTTGTGCTTAATTTGTTGTCTTAAATTGATGTTTAATTTTTTTTTTTGATTTATTGTGTCTGTTAATTTTTTGTTTAAATGGTTAATTTATAAATTTGATTTATGGGTAAATTTCTTTTAAATACCCAAATTCAAAATTAATTTTACATTAAGTCCTTTCAGAAAAATATATATATTTGCACTCTCTAATCGATAAAAAATGTTTATGCACTCCCATAACTACATGTTTTTTCTCGGATGAAAGTCGACACAAAACATTGAAAATGTGTACTAATATATGATTTTTGAGCATCGCTTGATTTAAATATGATATTAATATATAATTTGAGTACTCAAACATGTATGCAAGTATTGATATTAATGACGCATATGTCTTTTTTGGATGAAAATTGGTACAAGTACATTTATATGATATTGAGTATCAATTGTTTTAGATTTGCTACTAATATATTATTTTTGAGAAATCAAACATTTATTGCATGTTTTGATAATAATAAAGTTGTTCAAAATTTATACTCAAAATCTTTTCTTTTATATCATATATAAACCATTTAGTACTCAAATATCATATATTTGTATCATATTTTTAATATTTTGTATCAATTTTCACCCGTGAAAACACATGTGGGCTCAGAAAGTGCAAAAACATTATTTTTTTGATCAGTTAGTCCAGACAAGCATTTTTCTGATAGAGACTACTTGCAAATCTGAGTTTGAATTTAGAGATTTAAAGGAAATCTACCCTTGATCTATTATGTTTATTTTTTATATTATTATTAGTTTTAAGATTGATTTATTGTATATGTTATATATAGCAGTTGTAATTTTTTGTTTTAAGTTAGTAATTGTTAGAGATTATTTAAGTGTTCTCCGTTTCAAATAATTGAAATCTTTGAAAACTATACGTAGAAGATAGAAAGGTAAACATTACTAAATACTTTATTCCAAAAAAATTAGTTTTATGGTTTCAAGATTCACGAGATTTAAAATTTTCATCTATATATATTTGACACTAAAAATGATCATTTTTATATTTGAGTATCATAAGTTTTCAAAACATTATGCAGGGCTCCAAACCTTCTCACGTTTCATGATTTCATTTCGATCATTATTGTAGCATTAAACAGACTAATTCCAATGAAAATTGTATTTTTATTGATGTTTTATTATTTCGTGTATTGTAAATCTATGTCTTTCTATTTTTCAATGTCTGCTTTTATTTTATGTGTTTGGATTTATTTTTGTAGTTGTGTTATTTTTCGTTTTTTTGTCGTTGTTTATGCTATGCGGTGCTCTTCGTTGTCATGTGCAGATTGCAAGTTTTATACTGAATACGATGATACATTTAATATTTATTTTCTTCTCTTTTATCTTTTTTCGTTTTTCCTCTCTGTGTCATGTTAAGTTGTCTATGAGAGATCACAAACTATCTATGTTGTGTTATTTAAATGAGATATCCATATACTCGTGTTATTGTATTATGTGAGTTATCTTTTTTTTTTTTTTGTACACTGATTTTGTAGTTATTTTATGTGTTATCGTGTGTGATCTTATCTATCTATCTATCTATCTATCTATCTATTATGTTTTGTTTTTTTAAAAATTGTTCATGATTATTCTATGTGTTACTTTCCTATGCCAGCTATCTTATCAATTTTTTTCTATATTAAAATTCAAATATCAAAATTCAGGGGAAAATAACTTTTATATAATGAGAAACTTAAAATAAAATAAATTATATGTTCATGAATTATTCTACCACAAAATATATATAAACAAGTTTAATATGAGACGAGAAACAATTGTCTTTTTTTCTAAAAAAAAAAAAAAAAACCTATGTGGCTTATTGGCAACAATAAAATTTCATATTGTTTTTTTCTTGCAAATAGCAATGTAACAGTAGCCTCTCCATTTCTTGAAGCATCCTCTTTTATAGGTGTTGATTTTCAACGTTAATAAATATATACGACACTCACAGATGTATTGGGTAGCGGAAAATCAAGCAGAAAGCGTCATGTGTCCTTGACATGTTTTCAAATATAACAATAGTTCATATAAATTCAATGGATTGTAGCTGAAAAAGGGTAACCAACGGATTGTAGCTGAAAAAGGGTAACCAACTGATATTTATTATATCTTTGCTGAAAACTCTAAGAATAAACTTGGAGATAAATTTTTGTTTTCTTCAGAGATTTTTGCCAAATCAGTCTAACATCTAATATGTTCTGCTCACATAATACAAGCTAATATCTTGATTCCTCCTGAGTTATCTTAAGATGCTTAGCAGAATGGTTGAGTTAGACAGTACACTAAGGGCCCTAAAATTTTTTTTAAAAAAATTATTATATATAATACAAGTTATTAGATAGCCCAAACCAAGTATTTATTAAACGAAACTTGCTTAGTCTGTTATCGATTTATTCCCCAATTTTTCCCAATATTCATTTGCAGACAAGCCTTAATCGACTCCAGTCGTTGCGTCGTCTCTAGGTTTGATTAAAAGACTCTTGAGGAGCTGTAAGTCTATTTTCTTGTATTTGGTTTGTTCGGACTTCTAATTTTTTATTGTAGTTTTTTACTTTCTTCGGGCTTTATGTGGTATCTATAATCTACGCTTTTTGACTGAAATTTTGGTGGATATAATGCTTATCCGGCTTTCAAATGCTCATATTGCTTATAAAATCTTGTTGACTGTCCCGGTCACAGTAGTAAGTACAGAGCGAAGTTTTTCAAAGATAAAGCTCATCAAAACTTTTCTCCGATCAACCATGTCACAAGAAAGATTGAATGGATTGGTTATGTTATCGATTGAGAAAGAAATTACTGAACAAATTGATTATACAGACTTGATTAGTATTTTTAGCTCTAAAACTATTAGACGGGTTGTTTTTTAGTGATCATTTTGGACATATTTGATATTTTTACTCTTTTAGTTTTTAAAATTGTCTTTAACGTATTGATTTAATTTGAAAAATTGTTATTGAACTAAAACAAATATGAACACACATTATGATTCAGAGACATATTTTTAAAAGTTAGACTCAGATCCAAATATTGTTAAGATCGGCGGACTATATTAGTCAAGTGGAAATGACATTATTATTGACGAAACCACGAGTGACAGGGTTACTATCAAAAGTCATGCAACTCAATAATATATTATAATCATCCATAGTTATTCCAGCAGTAATATCTCAAAAGGTAGTATGGATAGCATTCTCGTACCTTTGTTGCCGACGGAGTCTGATCACAATTGATTTTACATAAACTGATACCAAAACAATTGTTCGCTATCTTCAAGATCCAGATCCAGATCAAGATCACAGTAATATTATAGTACATCACACCACTCCTTGTTTATTATTAAAATACATACAAGCTCACTCTACTATAAATATTTCCACCAGCAATCTTGCCAACTGGTTCTTTCTAATTTTGAATTTACTCGTGGAAAACCCTTTGAAAAAGCAGAGATGTTGAAAGCTCACGTGCAAGCACAATCATTTAATCTCTGGCGACTCGGAATCGATCCCGGCGCCAGGAGACCAGCTGGGAAAGTCTATATCTTTTCTGGGTCCCGGCCAAAGGTGATTCTTGGGCCTGTTAGGGCTGTGATCAGCAGTGGAGATAGCAAGTCTAAGTCTCGTGTGGAAACAACAGAAAAGCTTTTGGAGAATAATGGGTCTTTGGCTTCTTCTTCAAGCAGTGAAGGAATAAATTTGAGGGCAGTGATTAGAATAAGGAAGAAGATGAAAGAGAAGTTGACTGATAAAATAGAAAATCAGTGGGAATCTTTAATGAATGGGATAGGCAGAGGAATCTCAATTCAGCTCGTCAGCGTGGATACTGATCCTGGTCAGTTTTGGTCGACTTATTTATTTTTATCATAGTTTTGCCCACCATTTTGTTTGTAGTTCAAGATTATCAGTGATTTATTTTTTCATTGATTTTTGGTGAAAAATAATGGTTTTGGGTGTTTTAGGTACTTATCTAGGATGACTCCATGATTTGGTCTGTCTACACTGCGCAGTGTATTATGTTCTTTTCCCTTAGAATTATATGAATGATGTTGGGATTTGACAAATTTGATTATATTGATGCAAAGATCTTATCCATGGAATTATATGATTAGCATTATAGAGGAGCTGGAAGTAAAAGTTTATTTCAGCCTACTGCAACTACCACTCGACTTAAAGGGGAAGTTCATGCATTATTGATATATTTATTCTCATATAGAAATGGATCAAACTTATCTTGAAATTTGATAAAGTGTCGAGGAATCCTAGTATCAAGTACCGATGGAACCTTGCTAGAATCTTTCATTTATGGATAACCCCATCCTCCCATGGTACCATAGGTGGGTTTGTCGAGAAAAATCAGACACAATGTTAGAAATTATTTCATTGAGGAGCGCACGTTTTACTCCTTTTTTTGGGAACACCCTTGGCCATGAACCTCATCTTCTTCTCCATGCCATTCTTTTTCTTCATTCATCTACATTTTGATAAATGAAAACTGTTGAATCATGGTGGTTTGCAATTTAACAAGAAGTGCTAGCTTTATTTCAACTTGTTTAACTGATGAATTTTTTTGGGTGTTTTTTTTTTCGGTTTTTCCTTCAATCATCTCAAATCACATTTTTTATCAGTTACCAAATCAAGAAAGAGTGTCGAGTCTTTTGTAAGGGGTTGGTTGCCAAAGCTATCAGACAGTCCCTATGTTGTCGAGTATGGTGCTGATTTGTCAGTTCCACGTGATTTCGGTAGATCCTGGAGCTATTCTTGTTACAAATCTCCATGACAAAGAGTTCTTCTTGATGGAAATTTTGGTTCATGGATTCAGCAACGGTCCCATATTCTTCCACTCTGACACATGGATCCATTCAAGAAAAGATAATCCTCAGAGCAGGATTATATTCAAGAATCAGGTAAGAAGCAAATCTCAAATACATGACGAGTACTTGAAAAACATGCTCCGTTGCTATCAAGATCCATCTGTTTTGATGCCTTCTTTTTTTTTTACTGCAATAGGCATATCTGCCATCTCATACCCCAGCTGGCATTAGGGATCTTCGATGTGAAGACTTAATAAGTCTTCGTGGGAACAAGAAACAAGAGAGGAAGCTTCATGAGCGAATTTATGATTATGATATTTACAATGATTTGGGAAATCCTGATAAGAGTAAAGATTTAGTTAGGCCTGTGTTCGGTACAAAAGAATGGCCTTATCCCACGCGATGTCGAACCGGTAGAAAACCAACTAAAACAGGTACTCAGGTCCTCTATTTCTCTGTTTTTTCTCTTTTTTTTTCTTTACCAAGACCAGTGATTTAGCATTCTAAAATTGTTTTTATGGATTCTAATCAGATCCTTACACTGAGAAAAGAATTGAAAAACCACATCCAGTTTATGTGCCTCGAGATGAAACATTTGAGGAGATTAAGCAGAACACATTTTCGGCTGGAAGGTTGAAGGCTCTGTTCCACAACCTGATACCATTAATTGCTGCTACATTATCAAGTTCGGATGTCCCTTTTACCAACTTTTCTGAGTTAGATAAGCTGTATTTTGATGGTGTTGTCTTGAAAGATGAAGAGGAGTTGCAAGGAAAAAAGAATAAGCTCTTGAACAATGTAATGAATCAAATGTTCACTGTTGGTGACAAGCTACTAAAGTATGATATACCAGCCATTATAAAACGTAATCACTTGATACTTAACATAATTTATTATTTTCGGTAGATTTTGAAGAGTTCAAAAGTCTGTTTGTGTAAATTTACTTGAATTTTAAGCTTGAGAAGAGTTTCTTTTGTGCAGGAGACAGATTTTCGTGGCTGCGTGATATGGAGTTCGCTCGCCAGGCTTTAGCTGGGGTGAACCCTGTTACTATTGAGTTGTTAAAGGTAGATTTTTTAGTTGACACCTGATTTTACTTGATAACAAAGTACTGAAGGAGAGTTGTTAAAGGGAAGTCATTTTTCGCAGGAACTTCCAATTCTGAGTAAACTAGATTCTGCAACATACGGCCAGCCAGAGTCCGCCATCACCAAGGAATTGATAGAGAGAGAGCTTCGTGGCATCTCCTTAGGAGAGGTAAAAATTTCCACTTATCAAGTTTTTGGTGACATTGCCTACACTCAACTGTTCAAGAACAAATTACAGTACTGTGATTTGCTTTAAACGTTTTATTTTAGTAAAACTTTACCATTCAGGACCGCTCACAAAGTTTCAGTAGCAGTTGTAATAAGAAATTTCACCAAACTACAAAATGAGTGGTGTTGGTTGTAGTTTTTTAGGAGCAATGACTCTCTCATTGGCCTATCTGACTACCTATGATGTATAGAGATTGAACTGCAGTGTTTAGATCACTGTAATTTTAAAAAAATGTTTGGGTTGCCGCCATTTATCCATCTATAAATGGTGGGATAGTGATAAACACTTTTTTCTACAATTGTTGGTGGCTGAGTAAATGTCCAGGGTAATTGCTCATCAAAATGGAATATAGTATTGTTCTTATTTTTCCCAATTCTTTAGCTCGTCTTCACTTTTTGGCCCGTTGCTCCCTTTTTCTCTAATGCAGGCTATCAAGAACAAGAAACTGTTTATACTTGATTATCATGATTTGCTCTTGCCATTCATAGAGAAGATAAACTCGTTACCAGATAGAAAAGCTTACGCGTCGAGAACAGTATTCTACTATACCCCCGATGGCATTCTCAATCCAATTGTCATCGAGCTTTCACTTCCTCCTACAGCTTCATCGCCGAGGAACAAGTATGTTTTTACTCACGGACACGATGCTACTACTCACTGGATTTGGAAGCTAGCCAAAGCACATGTTTGTTCAAATGATGCAGGAGTCCATCAACTAGTTTATCACTGGTAAGACTGGTATTTTCATGATCGTTTGAATATAAGATTCTTTTGGATCTCTAGACTATACACAAAACTTTACTTCTTTTTGACATATCAATTAACTTGGGGGAGTTCTTTTATACTGGAATGAGATTTTTTCAGGCTGAAGACTCACGCTTGTGTGGAACCTTATATAATCGCTACCCATAGGCAGCTTAGCTCAATGCATCCAGTGTATAAATTGCTTCATCCCCATATGCGATACACCATGGAAATAAACGCCCTTGCGAGGCAAAATTTAATAAATGGGGGTGGAGTAATTGAAGCTTGTTTCAGCCCTGGAAAATATGCCATGGAAATAAGCTCAGCCGCCTATAAGAGTTTGTGGCGGTTTGACATGGAATCATTACCAGCAGATTTACTTGGAAGGTAAAACTTTCTTCGTATCTGTTCAAAATAATCTCCAAATTTTGGATGCTATAATTTTTCATTGTATAGTGTTGCAAAACAAGAGAGAGAAAATGGGAAGAATATGGAATAGGAAAAGTCAATAGGTAACAGCATTATGAAAATGTCTAATAAAAGACGATGAATAATCAAGTTGTGGGGGATAATTAATAAGTCAAGACAATAATAAATAATAAAAGTGGAGTGTGAGAAACAATTTTTGTGGCGGAATGACACTCCCCAATTAATTATACAATATTTGTTTTGATTTATAATTATATGATAGAGAAAACGCCTTTGAAATTTAAAGTTTGTCGAAATTTTTGAAGGGGTATGGCTGTTGAGGATCCATCAGTACCTGGTGGTGTCAAACTTGTTATTGAAGACTATCCTTACGCAGCCGATGGACTCCTTATTTGGTCTGCCATTAAAGAAATGGTGGAATCTTACGTTGAACACTACTATTCTGAGCCAAATTCTATCACATCTGACATCGAGCTTCAAGCATGGTGGGATGAGATCAAGAACGAGGGACACCCCAATAAAAAAACCGAGCCCTGGTGGCCAAATCTAATCACTCAAGATGATCTTTCGGGGATACTTTCAACCATGATTTGGACTGCTTCTGGTCAGCATGCAGCAGTAAACTTTGGACAATATCCATTCGGAGGGTACCCTCCTAACCGTCCCACACTCATGCGAAAACTTATCCCTCAAGTAGGCGATTCTGAGTATGAAAAATTCCTGAAAGATCCTGAATATACGTTCATGACCTCATTGCCAACTCAACTTCAGGCAACTAAAGTTATGGCAGTACAGGACACATTATCAACTCATTCTCCAGACGAAGAGTACATCAATGAGTTGCACCATATTCACAGCCTCCCTCATATTGATCCTGAAGTTCAAAAACTTTTTGAAGCATTCCATGTGAAACTAGGGGAGATTGAAAGGATTATCCATCAAAGAAACAAGAACGTAAATTTGAAGAACAGATGTGGTGCTGGTGTTCCCCCATACGAGTTGTTTTTGCCTTCTTCAACTCCAGGAGTAACTGGTCGAGGTATTCCTAACAGCATTTCCATCTAAGGAAATCTTTTCACTCGATTTTATTTCATTCTAGATGGAGTGTACAATATGATTTTTTCCCTGTTCCGTTGGGTAGATTCCTTGATCGGTTGTTATGTTGGAGGAGAAAGGAAACTTTCGATGATGTGCAATGGTCTCTTTTATTTTGTGTATCAGCAAAGATTTGGCAGTTGCTAAACTTTTATCATAATCTGGAAATGGACATTCGATGGTTAATCATTAATCGTTATTGCAAATTTCAGTCCATGGATTTATTTGTAATTTCTCATATCTCTCTCAAACATGTTTTTTCAATATTTTTCTCAACAACTCTTCACACATATCACTAAAAGGTAAAAAAAATCATAACTAAATCAAATATTTGAAAATCTCTATCATTTAAAAATAGTAAACAAATAATTAAATAGATTAAAGTATATTATGCATCACATAATATTTATATATTTTATTAAACATCTGCAATCTGGTGCTAAATAAATAACAGACAAATATAGGTGATATAACATGAAAGTAAGGGTACAAATAAATCAAGCTATTTATGAGTAGCTAATGAAAGGTTCCATCAAAATTCGAAAGATTTAACACAATAGCTAGAGTTAAGTTCGTTTTTCAATTATTTTTAGTTTAAATATAGGAGATTTGTTGACTTTTAATGACTTTTGTATATTTTAAAAGTCTATATGTATTCAATTAAGATTTTTACATGTATACTAGTATTCAAAATAAATTTTCTTAGAGTTTTAAAAAGTCAAGTGATAATCAATATTTTATTATCTAAAATTATAACAAATAAACCGTCTTGAAGAGTCTATCATTCAGCAAATATCACTGCTCCACAACTATCCCTTCCCACAACTCTCACTCCAAAGTAATCCAAATTAGTAATAACAAATGCATCAACATTCGCTTTGATTATTCATGGAGACGATGATTACCAATGTTGAATGTTATCTTGTTTTAACTCAATATTAAGCGCTGATACGTGATATAAGTCACTCATTTTTTTTTGTTCTGACAAACACTTCAATACAATATTGGTTTTTCCCTTGGAACACATCAAGATTTCTTGCATTCGAAATATTCCAACAAATCATTACAAACCATTAGAACTCTATCCATGAGTCACTGTTATCATCCAATGAAATAGATCCCCCAGTCCACTTTTGTACCTATTGAAAGAATAGACGAGGGAAAAAGTATATTGTATAACAAATCACATAACATATTATATTATGATATTTAAAAAGAAAAAATGCGGATAAGATTCAGCCAAAGCCCACCCTCCCACCTCGCAGTGAAACTTTCACAGGTTAGGCATGTCTTTGAATCAATTGGTGAGGCTACCCTTATCCTCCAATGGAAGAACCAGGTGTGAAGATTCACTTATCAGGCACTCCCTGTTTTCTACGAGCAGAACCCTTAAGCCATGCCAGCAAAAGCTAAAACTTCCGATGGTGGTTGAAGCTAAAAGCAAGAAAGGAATGGCGGCGAGGCAGTACCAGCGGCAGGCACCTCCTCCATTGCCAAAGCTTGAAGATGATGGCAACCCAAAATTTGTGATATTTATTCGCATGGCTAATGTTAGTTTTTTGACTCTGTATTTTTTGCTGTTTGACAAAACTTTGATTTGGTGGAATGCAGAAAAAGTTCAAGCTTTATATATTAATTCATCGATCCCCGTACCTGTTCCCACCAAGATCTTCTAAAGTCTGTTTCTTTGTCCCTTTTCTGATGCATTTATTTGAAATTGGTGACCTTTCATGATGTAAGAAAGGCTTTCTGTTTCTGAAGATTATGATGTCCTAACTATGAGTCTATGACTGTTGGCTTGTTTTTCTTCTTGCTCAGGTTTACCTTTGGTACCCTCTTAATATCGTGACAGGGGGGACGACTGCGAAAATCATGGTGGCTGCAAAAGACAATTTTCTGGGAAAATATATTTACAAAGATACGCTAACTAGAAATCTTGCAGCTGTTGTTTATAAAGTGAGTTCCTTATTAGTGTAATTTCGTATCTGGTTCATTGCAATCCCATTATATATTTGCATCTTACATTGAAACAGGATGAAAAGGAAATGCAGAAGATGGCTATGAAACAGTTTCGTGTCTTGCGGTCTGCTACTGAGTTTAAATATGGCTACAAGCTTGTTGTAATTTTTTCACCCTCTGCTTTCTTACTGTTTTTAAGTTTCAGAATTTGATATTGTTAATAAATATCCAAGGCTCATTTTCTACTTTGTACTTTAACATACAGGAAAATAACAATCTGCGGGCTGCGCTAGCTGCAAATGATGTAATTGAGGTAAGGATAATGTATGATTTTGGATTTTGCTTATTGGCAAACAATCCACTCGAGTTCGACAATGGCATCTGATTTTCTTTCGATGTTTCCAGCTCCCATCACAGGAAGAGCTCAAAACTGTGCTGGATAAGGTGAAGGACTTTTTCGGGGATGCCAAAGAGTCATTCGGGAAGATGACATTCTTAAACTCAGAAGCAGAAACATCAAAAGATGATACTGAAGAAAAAACCAAGGAAAAGTCAACGTTAGTACAATGAACTTTACAGATTTTCTGCACATATTTTAAATTGAGTGTTTGCCTTTTTGAGTTGACAAGTGAAAATTAATCGACAGAGCAAAGAGCCGATGATGATCATCATAATTATGAGACAAGGAGTTCAGTTGCCGCTAAAGCTCCGGTTGTGTACACAACATTTGTTCATAGATTTTTCTTTCCAACTTCAAGTGATGTGGTTTTCTCCACTCGTCTGCGCTATTTAGTTGCAGGTGCTGTGATCTAAAAAAGATAAAAGAAGGCATAATCTATTAGGCATTCACATTGCACCATGCATCCAGTTATGCCAGGAAATTTCGCGAATAGCTGTTTCTCAGGAAAAATCAAATTTATATCGCTATAGCTATTTTTTAGCAGTCAAATGTATATTTTCTAAGTATCAAGAACTAGAATTTTAATCATCTCTGTGGTTACTTGCTATCTATTGACAATACATCATGCGCAAACGGAGATGACAACTACAAATTTCACACCACACACAATATGGTAACAATTTTGAATGACTAATAAATTTCCCATTTAGTTTTTGACGCAGAACATATGCAGGTATTTGTATTATAAATAAATCTTTCTGGTTAGCGTGGAACAAAATTAGTTCGCACAACAGGTATTACATGTGCATTATACACTGCTGCAAATATATACAAAACACAGCAAATCTAATTTAGAAAAAGCTACACGGCAAATGCGGTTTTACATATGTGAAACTGCTTGCTTGGACCCGAAGAATTGAAACCTATACAACATTGCACCCATGGTGGATTCTTTGAAGACTTCTCCCCATATTCATCTACTCCAAGCAACTTTTTCATCTTATCAGAAACCGCATAATCTTCTAGGTCTCCTCCAAAAAGAAAAACCTATAAGATAATCAAAGTAAAGTTGAATTATTTTTTCTAGAATGATTTTAACTACTCCCCTTCAATTAATATCATATTTATAGAAAATATCTTATCTTACCGCATCTTCGTGGGACAAATAAGCATGTATCCTTGCAGTTGGATCCTCTAAAGTAAGTCGAAGCCTATAAAGTCCTTCTGGTGTTAGAAAATCTTTGGCCCGTGAAGGATAAGTAGCTACTACACGTACGATACATTTAAATCCACCACAAACCTGTAAGAGGAGAGAGAGACTTTGCAATCTCACATGTTCTGAGGCCCAAAAAAGAACCAGTTTCATGTGCAATCGAATGAATCCAATCAAGTGATGATAAAACTTTTAAAGAAATCTCAACACAAAAGCGTTGAGTAAAATATACCAGGGGAGAACAGAGAAGATCCAATAGCGTAGTGAAATCAGCGTCCTCATTACCCACCACTGAAATTACAAAATGCAGAAATGTAAATAAACTGGAATTCCAGTAGAATCATTACACTCTTTTCGCATACCATTATGATGTTGCAAAAACTTTCTTTACGCTGAAAACCTCAAAATGGGCAACTACAGATAAATTACCAGTTAAAACATCGTGTCCAGGAATCACAGCAGAAGGAATCCGACCTTGTTCAGATAATCTATCATGACCGACCCTAGCGAACATAAATTGTGATCCATGAAAATTTCACCTATACTACTCTCAACTCATTTGGAGCAAAAGAAACCAAGCAAAGGTGGATACCTTAATCTATCTTTGACACTGTTGTCCTGCTCTGACAATAGTCGAAATTTGGTTTCCAAAGTAAATATTCCCTTCCACAACCCTGATTCAGTTTTACACATTAGATTGCGCAGTCTTACCCACTTATCTCCATGTTGAAAATGAAAACCGAATGACTCATATTTTTCATCTACTAGAACTCTCAATATGGTCCCAACACGAGGAAACTCGTCCAAAACATGTCGAGGCAAGGAGACTGGCTCAATATGAAGTGGTAGTGAGTTCCACTCTTCATCTGCAATCCTACAACGAAGTCCATTCAGAGAGGGGGTTTTGGTCATCAGAAGATAAAATTCCTACATCACATATATTCGACGTTTTAAAAGCTATCATGATTGTGTCAAGACAGCAAGAGAACAAAAGCTATTATCATTGTGTCAAGACTGCAAAAGAATAATCACATACTCGGTACTCAAGCTTATAGGGGGAGCATCAGTCCCATCCCATACAAAAAGCATCCAGTTGCCATCAGATACTTCAGAAACATGGAGAACCTTCACTCAAATGAACATCTCAATTTATTAATAGTTCGCCAAAGTGAATATATTAAACACACTAAATTGTGAATCACAACATAGATAACATGAATACCTTACACACTAGATCAAAAAAGTCCATTGTATTTATGTCTGCCAACCGCAAATGCATAATTGCTAACGCCTGCATAAAAAATAAATCATAAGCTCAAGGAAGTCACAGCCTATCATAGCATTTTGTAACCAACATCCAGAAGAGTGTCGTTCACCAAGTGTTAAAGAAGGTCAAAATTATTATGCATTTTTACAACATCCGAAAAAATGTACATGTTTTATATTTCAATGTGGAAATTGACAGAAGTTTTATTTAAGTCTCTGTATCTCACATTGAATTCACAATTAAAATACGTTTTTTCCTCATTTGTCTGTACATAATTTGGATGATTGATCTTAGTGCTCACTTTCCAAACTTATGTGAAGACAAATAATGAATCAGACAGGAGTAATAACAAGTAAAAGCACAACGGTGGTGCTTAAAGTAGAGATGATTAACCCGCGTCAAATCTGGTCGTAGATGACCAAAGCCGCAAGTCGCGAACAAATTTTTCAGCGCTTTGCAGGCCACGAATTCCTGGAGAAAGTTGATACGGTGTACAGTCAGGAACATCTCGGCCATCGAAGAGAGCAAAATAGCTAGTTTTAAAGAAAGAAGCACAAGGACTCTGGTTATGGATGCCAATCTGCAAAAAAAAAAATTAAAATTAAAAGCGGCAATTATTATGGCACCAGAAGAAAAGAAAAAGGAAAACTCGTACCCGGACATCGCGGAGAAGAATGATGTCCAGATGACCACGTAGATGAGGCAAACCATCGATGGTCCTGTTGAAAAAATTTACGGTCAACTCGCGATCGGTGCCAGAATCGTCTATGATCTTGAGAATAACACAGTAATCTGCGAGAAAAAAAGTAGAAGAAGTATGAACAAGCAGTAACTAGGGTTTAGTAGGTCTCACATACATTACATACATACCAGGGCCTCTGCTCTTATGTGGAACGCCGGCCTCAACCACAATACCCAGCATATCAACCGTTTTCTTCAAATGATGCGGTGTTTCAGCCACCGTCACCCAGTTCCCAGCCCCAAGTCGCCGTCGATTCATCTCTGAGGCTCACGATAAACTGAAGTGAAAAAGAAATAGGCGGCCTAGTGTTATATATATATATGAATCTAAAATTGTGATTTTTAACGAATAAACTTAGATATTATTCTATTCTTGTCTCTTGTGAGACCGTCTCACGGATTTTAATAAGTGAGATGGATCAATCTTATTCATATTCACAATAAAAAGTAATACTCTTAGCATAAAAAGTAATACTTTTTCATCGATGACCCAAATAAGAGATCCGTCTCACAAATACGACTCGTGAGACCGTCTCACACAAGTTTTTGTCATTCAATTAACAGTCAAGGAAGCTCTTTGAGTCCATAGTTTTATATAATTGATGATATGGTTCTTCTACTACAAGAATTAAATATGTTATTATGTAAATATATTAATTTCTTAGGATCAAAGTATATTAAATCGAGTCGATGCGTGATTAGAAAATTATTCAAATGACATTTGGGAACCTATCTTCACCAAAAAAATGCTTGCTTGTAGTGCTTTTGTGTTGATTCAACCTAAAGTATGGGAATATTCTTCTTTTTTCCCCATTCAATACACACACACCCAACAAACATTACATTCCTAATCATGCAATATACAGACCTCGGCCTATTACAGGGTGTTCCACAGTGTCACTCCCGTACTCGTATTCGACATCCAATGAACCATACAAATGTGGTGAAACATCATAAATGAGTTCTTGATCACTGAGACCGAAAGATTCTGCATTCCCAAGTTCCTTGGAATAACCATGGAATACCTCGTCCCACAACCTGAAAGCCGTCGATCCGGTTTCAAGAATCAAATTTCTTTGGTGACATTCTGTGTTATCAAATGGGTTCTGTCCCGTGTTGTGGCTCTTGATGTTCAATGTAGAACATGCAATCGATCTCTCGGGTTGAACAGAAAACAAGGCACCTATGCTTTCAACTTTTGTGACTTTTCCAGTGCCTTGACCTCTGCTCTCGCTATGATCTTCTCTTGGTATACGATTATGATTGAAAATGCTTTCCAAAGCATCCACTTGAATCGGAGACATCATGTGATCAAACCCTTTCTCTGGCTGGAATTGTGGATTATGTTCTTGTTTGAATTGAAGCGACGCGTATTGGACTTGGATCTTGTGTTCAGATTTTTGTCAGAATCACAACTAATCCTCGACGGAGCGTTTTTCGTAGAATCTTTGATGTCTCCAAAGAGAGAATTCTTGCAATCTGCCACTGGCATTGAAAGAATCCCTTTCCCGTCTACATCACAGAATTCGGCATCACTGTTCCGCATCAGATTCTTGTGTATTTGAGTATTTGAGTTTTCAAGACAAACATTTTCAGTAGGGTCTTTTGAAGTGATAGCTGAGTTTTTCACCCCACCAAACGTGATTTTCAGCTCATTTTCTTTCTGTAACCGGCTCAAATAGAGCCTGTACTTCTGTAAAGCATAACAACAAAATTTCAGAGGATTTTCAAAACCCTTAAAATTTTTCTTCTTCATCCGACAAAGATTTAACTGCATATTTTTAAAAATACCACCATCCCTTTCTCACGTTTACCTGCAAGTGGCTAGCTACGTTTTCTCTCGTTAACCATGGCACTCCCATCAAGTCGAGTATTTTCTTTGGGCCAACTTCTGTCACACAGTTCAACATTCGAACATTTGATATGATTCACAAACAATTGATGGAAAAAGACTTTATTTTACAGATGAGAAACAAGAATGATCGTAAACTTACTGCTAAGTCCAATCTGATTCACTGCTGTCACAAACTTCTGATGAAGATCAACGGTCCAAAGGACCCTTACTTTCTTCACGGATAAAGGGTCATCACATGCTCTTCCATCGTGCTTGTTATCAACATCTTTTCTTTTCTTTCCTGAAATCAAATCTCCACCAAACAAGTAGACATCATCAGATTGCTCAGTTACACTTTCGTGCCCTTCAATATCTCTCACCTCATGCATCCGTTTCCTCAAAACATGCTGCCATATGTTTCTAAGCTCTTTCATCCTTATTGGCTTCAGAAGATAATCACAGGCGCCATGTTGAACCCCCTTCATCACCCTGCTTGTTTCTCCATCAACGGACATCACTGTGTATGATCATAGATTAAGTCTTGTTAAAATGTAAAATCCATGAGCTCGAACTTTGGAGAAAAGTCGTAACGAGCCAATCTCTCACTTCTGATACCAACATATCAAACAATTGGACAAAACAGAAAGACTTTACTGATAAGCATTAATAGGAGATAAGTAGCTTACTTATGACAGGAAGATCCATCTCCAGGCCAACGTGCTCCAGAAGCTTGAAACCATCCATGTCAGGCATGTTGACATCACTGATTACGATGTCAAAACCATTCTTTCTTTCTCGTAGCAGGTCCAGAGCCTCTCTGGCTAAGTTACAAGTCATCACTGAAACTCCAAAAAAAGAACAAGAAATTGGAGAAGGGTCAGAAGAAGTATTGGAGATTTTCGCAATCAAGGAGAAACGGCTGCCGAGTACAATGTAGATACGATTAAACCCAAAGCCTTCTGGAAAGGTCTTAACCATGCAGAACATGAGCAGGGAAAGGGTAGTATGCGAACTCCGAATAAAGTTTGTTAAATATTAGGGACAGGTAGGATTATTCTGGACAAGTTCAACCATGGCAACTTAAGCTCTTGTTGAACTAGGATTTAATCTCTAAGTAGTACCTTTGTAGTTTACTCTCTTCCCAACTCATAGATAATGAAAATCTACCCCAACGGCCCAACCCAACCAACACATGCAGCATGATTTGATATCTCAAACAGAATCAAACATATTCCACTCAAAAGTATCAAACCTTACAGTTCAAGATGCCAAATTAAATTTGAAACGAGTCATCAAAGTTCTAACTGCATTTTAAAGGGGTGATGATTTTGAAGGAGAATAGATTCCCATCACATAAAAAAATAAACAGTGAAATGAAAGGAAATTTTGGGACTATTACAGTTTCCATCTCTAGTTGATTTTGTAGAGTTTCTATAGAAAATTAACCTGGATGACAATTAAATCAACAAAGCTTGAGTTTCACATTTAAAGGCTTCTTAGTTTCTTGACTGCAGTTGACTAGGAATCATCATACTGTAGAAAATATTAACTTTAGTGCATGCACTAATGCATGGTACTCACGCTCAAACGATTTTTTTTAATAAAAATTATGCATAATTTTTCAAGATCCAACAAGCTGCGACCTCCCCTAATCTAAAATCCAATAATGCAACGAGTATGTAGTCTGCACTTTGAATTCTCAGCAGCAAAGACACTTGCAATTTTTTTATCACCTGGCTACACTCGGAAAACTCAACTCATTCACCTCCACCTTTCCAACAGAGAGCAGCTTTCAAAACAATTCGACCCACGACTTTTTTTTTTAGTAGAACGGAAGAAAATAGTAAACAACAATCCCAACATATAATCAAAAGCAACATCTGATGCATCACAGCCAAAAAGAAACAATTTTTACCAACAAAATCATTCCCCCAAAACGTTCAACACAAACAGAAAAGATCAATTGCGTATCTGCATGAGAAGAAACCTTCATAACTGCACTTTTTAAGCATCTTTTCAAGAATCTTCAACCAAGTGGGATCATCGTCCACAACAAGAACCCGAAGACCCGCAGGAAAAGTATCAGGCTTCGGCGAAGAGAATCCATTTAAATCCATCATTAAAGTTGGGATATTGAGACAAAAGACTGATGAGTACTGAAACCGCGCACAAGGTGTGTTCCCGTTTGTAAACACAATAATGGATGTATTAAATGTGTAGAGTGGATTTTTTAAGGGAAAAAAGAAGCGAACAAAGAATATATGGCGCCGGCTAGATAGAGTTAACGGTCTATGAGCACACCGCACTTTGGATTGATCCATTAATGCTTGCACAACATTTTATATTTTCCAACCATAAAAATTAAATTTATTTTTTTATGATTTTGTATTTCAACAAGTACCAAACCTTGAAATATTTAATATTAGGTGCTTTCAATTATTTTCCTTGAAAATCTAATATTAGGTGTTTATGATTTCATGACAACAATTAAAATTATTCAAGACTTTGACCAATAATTTGTTGAGCACTTTTAGCAATTCCTTAATGCTTTTTCTATCCCTCCCACTTGTGGACAGACACTAATTATAAATAAATAATTAATTAACTTGCAAAAAAGCTCAATCATTCACTCTAAAGGTTATTTATTTTCTGTTTTATATATATATTAAAGAATCTTCTTGAACATGGCAAAGCCATATTCTGTATTAAAAAATGATGAGTAATTAATTCATGATCGGGTAGCACTAAATCCTCTCTGAATTTGAAACATGACGATTTCACTTCGCTACATTGTAGCATATATTATATATGACTCAATGAACACCAAGTACAAGTGTAACTGATTTTATTCTTCAAAAATCATGTTCATGAATCGACTAATATCGCCAATACGAACCATAACCTCTAAGATTTAAGATCTGTAATTTAATTTTACATATAAAATTTTCATGGGATTTGGAAATCAAGAATGATCTAATTTACTGTATTTTCCTTCCATCCCTCCTCACTTTTGTTTCGAGATTAAATATTTAATGCCTAGCTTTCGCAAGTTGGGGGTAGAAATAGGATTTCTAAAGAAAATGGCTGAAAAAGAAGGGGTGTGCCCACTGATATATATGTTCCATTCTGGCGAAGAAAAAATATAATTTTGATAGAGAGAGACTATTGGCATAAACGCAAAATCTCAAGTTGTATTTGGATGGAGAGGTTTGAAACAAAAAATTCCACTTACCTCAATGTTTAAATATATATATGGATACGATATTTCTCACATATTATTCTTAGTTATTTGCACAATAATTAGAAATCAAATCCTCTATCCGGCCATATAGATCGATGGATTTATCACACGCTGACATATAAATAAAATGTATATATGTTTATTTTGATATATGTTGATTTAGACCATTATTAATTTTGTATGATTATTTAATGAAAATATCACAATAAAATGTTTTCTCCACCTTTCCGAAACATAATTACAATTTTCCAAAAGTCGAAAGCCCCTTTTCATTTGTTTATTCAAAAGCAAGAATTTCACCAAAATCTTGTTATTCTCAACTCAAAAGTACATGCTGATTATCCTTTCAATTAACGACATTGAAGATGCCTTTAATTTATATCCTTATAATTTTTTAGAGTAAATCTAAGCGATAGACGTGGCTTATAAATTACATGCTCATTAAGTATAACTGTTGTAAAATAATAATGTTGATTTTTATTAATTTAGATATGTATAGATTAATTATTTATTATTTTAACGATATAAAAATATCAATTTAATTACGTAAAATGTCATTGTGTTTCACCCATGCATATATCATGTTAATGGTATTAATATATAAAATTTTCACTATACATATATATTTATAAAAACATAATTTTTATATAATTAAATAATATTCATTATATTGGCTAATCAAATAAAAATTCATCATATATGCATGGTTGTCGATTATGAGAAAATGTTCTCGTGGATGTGTGTGATTAAAACAATGATACACAAATAAAAATCCATAAATATTTTGAATTATCAAATGAAATTAGATTCTAGCTCAAATATTATGTTTTCAATAAAATAACAAAAGTCACTATGAGGATTAAGATAATCCAAACTATACTCGTTATTATTTGTTGAATAATATCCCCAAGCAATTTTTCATAACAAAGTTTTAAGGAGGCGGTTAGCAAGAAGTAAGAGATGCCATACTATTTTACTTCATCGGGTTTTGTCTTATCGGATTTTTCTTAGTAATATTTTAATGAGATGCGTCTATCGTCAAGAGAACATACAAGGAGAATATTCGCTCAAATTTTTCCCGCTCGGTTTTATTGTCAATGTTTTAACGAGACAACACTTGACTCTTTATGAAGTTTTAACTTTAACTAACCATCTTGTCAAATGAAAGATTCAACGAAGTAGTTGTTGTGTGGATAATCATGTAAGAAGAGTGTTATGATATGATTTTGAAAGTAGATGATTATGCAAATATATTTTCTATTAAAATTGATATTTTTCCATTTAATTAAGTTAACTACTATCCAACACTGATGAGTAGTCAGCCTTGTTAGCCCAAAAGGTATATAAATGTTGCAAAGTAACCAATTTGGTTGAGCCCATTTACAAGCATGTAGATCCACATCCTACATACGGGTCGGGTCTTTTGACTTTTTGTTCACAGGATGTCATCCTTGAAGAAAAGAGAAAACAAATTGTTTGGCTTCACAAATGCGACGTCGTATGAGCAAATTAATCACGGTCAGCTTGTGTTCCCTGTGAAGGCTGATAGAGTAACTGAATAAATGCACCATCTTTACAGTGTTTTGCACCGCTGCAAAATCCGACGGACCTTGTAACTCTTCTTCAACAAAAACCCATTAACAATTCCAAAGTAAAATCTGTTATTCTACTTAATTTGGTTTTCATTCGTTTTTTTTCCTGGTTTTATCTTGTATGCATGCATGTGTATGAGTGTATAGGTGTGTGTGTTTGCACATTAGTTCAATATTTTTTTTTATCAATTCTGATTGGTTCTTTTGATCTCTTTCTAGTTTGGCAGATCGTGAAAACTGTGTAACATGCGATTCCGTCGGTGGTTTTTTCATTTGTGTGTAATGATTAGTAAACATGCCTTTTTTTTTTTGAAACTCAAACTGCATTTTATTGAACTTCGTTAGGAACCCTACATTAATCCATAATGATGGAACTAATAGAGGTAGGAACTATATAAGAAATACCAAAACAAGCTTGTTGAAGGGCCGTTTTGACTAATGAGTGAGCGGTTCTATTTGCTTGTCTCTTAATGTAATCGATTTTTATCGAGCTCGGGCTTCTGCTAAGCACTCTACAAGCTGTAGTAATGAGTCCGAATTCTGTGAGGTCTGGTGCTTCTGAATGGATAGCATCTACTGATGTCTTGGAGTCCGATTCCACTATTACTTTATCATGGCCCATTCCTTTAATCCAAGACAGAGCCTCATGGATTGCAAGAGCTTCTGCTTCCTTTACCAGTGCGGTTCCATGGTGCAGGCTCGTTTTGCATATTATGAAGGAGCCATTGAAGTCCCTGACCACCATACCCACCGCAAAGGATCTTTTTTCGGTGTCAAATCCCGCATCCACGTTGCACTTGAGGAATTTTTCCAAAGGCTTCCTCCAGATAACATTTGAGCCCAAATTCTGTTGCTTGTTTAGGTGTGGTTAGGCCATTCTTACTGCTAACCATTCTTTAAGCGTGTCATTTGCATGAGACATTGTCCAATTTGCAGAAGGAGAAGTGTTGTTCCACACCCTTTCGTTACGTGAGTGCCAAATTCCCCAAAGCGTCATGACGAAACTCTGTCTCCTCTCCATATCCAGCTTTCCCAGAATGTGGAAGAACCACTCCGCAAAACTCTCTAACTCGGCGGGGCTTTGGTTGATCTCATTTTTCACATCCGATATCTCCCAACATGCTTGAGCAAATTGGCATGTATAGAACAAGTGCCAAGGTTGTTCTAACATGGAGTCGCAATTAGCGCATGTGGACGAGACCATCACTCGCTTGCTTTGGAGATTTATTCTGGTAGGAAGCCAGTTATGCACCGTATGCCACGCAAGGTTTTTTTACCTTGGGTGGGATATTGAGGTCCCATAACTTGTCCCATTCGCCAGCCACTGCGTTTCCTCTTCCTGTGTATATGGTATTCATGGCAAGGTGGTATCCCGATATCACTGTGTTATTGTCGTCTCTGCTGTGGCTCCATATGCGCAGATCATGGGTGTGAGTTATGAGAGGAATAACTGTAATCTCTGCAATGTCACTGTCGCAGAAGTTTTGTTCGATAAAATCAATGTCCCATTCTCGGGTCAATGGTATCATAAGATCAGCCACCTTCAGAGATTCTAAACCCGAAATTATTCGAGATTCCACCCGAGGTTTTGTGTTATTGCGCAGCCAAGGCTCTGTCCAGACGGAAATGTTGCTGCCGTCTCCGATTCTCCAACGATAACCTCCCCGAAGTAAGGCCTACGAGCACCAAATACTCCTCCATATAAAGCTAGATTAGACCCTAAGGATGCTTTCAAGAAATCTTTATCTGGAAAATATTTTTCTTTGAGAACTTGGGATACTAGAGTATTTGGGACTGGAGAGGATGTTCCACCCTTGCTTGCCCAACATCGTGAGATTGAAACCATGAAGATTACGAAAACCCATGCCGCCATTCTTCTTCTTCACACACAGTTGATCCCACTTAGTCCATCTAATTCCACGAGAATTTCCTCTCGCTCCCCACCAATAAGAGTTCATCATTCTTTGAAGCTCGTCGGCTAAAGAGACTGGTAGAAGGAAGATTTGCATACAATAGGACGGGATGGCTTGAGCAACTGACTTGATCAATACTTCTTTCCCTGCCTTGGAAATGTGGCGACCGTTCCACCCCTGGATCCTCTTCCATAATCGATTTTGAGGTAAGCAAAAATAGCCCTCTTCTTGCTACCTATGAGGGATGGAAGCCCTAGGTATTTCCCTGTGTTTAGTGGATTCTAAACTCCCAGATGTGCGGAGATATCAGCCTGGGTCGCTGGAGAGACATTGCGGCTAAAACTTATGCCTGATTTATTCAGATTAATAGCCTGCCCAGAGGCGGCTTCGAATGTCTTCAGAATATCCACAATTTGATTACTCTCCTCGGCTTCTGCTCTAAAGAAGAGAATACAGTCATCAGCAAACATAAGGTGAGATATGGGAGGTGCTCTCCCACAGACTTTGGCCCCATGAATAGCTCCCCTTGCTTCAGCTTTGGACATAAGTTAATTAAGTCCATGAGCGCAGATCACAAAGAGATACGGTGCTGTCTGAGACCTCTCTTCGCATTGATTGGTCCGACCTTATTGTTGTTAACTTTGATTGTGTAGGAAAACCGAGGTGATGCACAACATTATGTAGTTCACCCAGCTATTACAGAACCCCATCCGAAGCATGATATGTTTTAGGAATCCCCAATCAATGCGATCATAGGCTTTACTGAAATCGATCTTCAAGGCGACATCCCCTCTTTTACCTTGATTTTTCGATTCATGGAGTGTAAAGTTTCGAAAGCCAAGATCACATTATCTGTTATAACCCTTCCCTTGATAAAAGCATACTGGAACTTGGATATAATATCTGGTAGAACACCCTTCATCCGGTTAGCGAGAGCTTTCGCTACTGCCTTGTAGAGTACGTTGCAAAGTGATATAGGCCTTAAGTCTTTCATAGATGAAGATGACTCACATTTCAGGTAGCTTTTAAGTTTGAGACAGAAAGAAAAACATATAATTGGATAGCAAAATCTTAATCCGTGTTAAAATAGATGAATTTCGACCAGTGTGTCTAGAGAGGTCGTCGGGACAAGGCATGTTAATTCAATTAAAGAATGATTCTCTATATTGTTTCTTCATTGGTTTCTTGATGTGGGCATGTGTTAGTTGCTTATTGAGGTTCACATAAATTTGTCTGCTGTTGTGGTTATGTTATGTGCCGAAATTCTATATATATTGTTGAATGCATATTAATTTTTGGTGGAATGTTTTGATATATCTCTTGTAAACATCATTTTTTTGTTGCTAATACCATTTGATTAACTTTGAAAAAGGATGAAATATAGAAAAATGTTTGTTGCCTTACTCTGCACTGGAAATGTCTTTATATGCAGGTGTTTTATGGAGGCTTAACCAATGTGGCCTTAAATTATTTGAAAAATGGAACGAATGAGATGAGAACAGCAGAGGATGGGGGACGAGAGGATATGTTCGTTGATTGTATGACTGAGATAAAAAATTCAGAATCAGAACAGAAATCCGTGGAGAAGAAGAATATGCAGGATAATGGTTTTCAAGAATCTGATAGTGACATCAATGCCCAACATTTGATGGCTGAGATGGAACTGCTGCACGATACGCTTGAATAGAGTATTGCTGAGAAAGACGAATCCGCTCGAAATCAAGAGGTTCTCTCCTGGATGATCACTACTTCTTTTAATCTATTTGTGTGTTTAGTTAAACTGAACATCAACTCTATTTTCCACGCAGAAAGAACGAAAAGCATTTATGACAGAAATTTGCCATGCTTTGGATGAACGGTCTCAGAATGAGGAAAAAGTTAAAGAACTCCATTCCATGCTGCTTAAAAAATATCAGGAAATTGATTTTCTCAATGCAAAAGTTTCTGAGTTATTTCAATCAAGCAATTTTATGCAGTCCCAGTTACGCGAATCCGAGCTTGAGAAGGACAAGAACATCGAGGAAACTGTAAACAGGATATTATCTTCCTTCTCAACGACTCTCCATCAAGAAGAGCTGTTGGAAGAAGCAAATGCAGAAAAATTGTCAAGTGTTGAGAAGTCATTTCTTCCTTCCTGAAATGGACCAACTAAGGGCATGTTTGACAGTGGTTGGATCGAACATCAGCATGGTGGAGGAAGTTGAAACTTTTGTCATTATTCATGATAAAATATTTGAACTTAGAAGAAATGAATAGAATTTATTCCAAAATGTGCGATATTTGGAAGATGAAAATAGGAAATCACGTGAGCAACTGAATAAACAGAAATCGATTGCTGAGAATGCTAGTACAGAAATTTAAAAAACTGATTGCCGGATTGGAACAGGAGAAGAACAGGTATGCTAACACCAAAGAGAAGCTTACCATGGCTGTGACAAAAGGAAAGGCTTTGGCACAGCAGAGAGACTCACTGAAGCTATAATTGACAGAGAAAACAAGCGACTTGGAAAAATGCATGATTGAACTGCAGGAAAAATCGGGTGTTCTAGAGGCTGCAGCTTCCCTTCAGGAATCTCTTGAAGAAAGGGACACGATACTTCAGAAGTTTTGAGAAATATTATGGGAGGGTGTGGAAATGAGCGAATTTCAGTCAACAGATCTTTTTGAGCAAGTAAGATGGCTTGTGAATGAGAACAAATCACTGCAGGCTTCATCTCTTCAATACCATAAACTGACCAATGAATTATCTGTTTTTACATTCCAGAAACAGTTGTTTCTAATGAATTAGATGCCCGAGTCCATTGGCTTGTGGAGTCATATCATCTATCCTTAGAAGAAGCTTTGAAGTTAAAATACGAGATACCTGAAACAAGGGCAGCAGCAAATGTGGAGATTTATTGCCTCACCACTTTATTTTTGGCTGAAATGCAGGAAAAGGGCAATCTTCAACCAGTTTTTGAGGACTATAGAAACAAATATGAAGCGCTGGAAAAGTCACAAAATGAGCCTGCTAAAGCAAGGGAAACTACTAATCATTCAATCGATTACATTAATGAGTCACTGTTAGTAGAGTCTATAAAAAAGAACCATCTTCAAATGGAGTTGGAGGGATTGAGAAACAAATATGAACTTGTTGTTCAAAGGGAATATCGCCTCTCCCTGGAGATGGATCAAATAGTTAGTATGTTACTCGAGGCATCTGGGCTTGCAAATGTAGGTCAGCAAGAAGTTCTCACTGAGCAGTCTGATATGACCACCACGATTGTTGATTGCCTTGCAAAGATTGAAGAAAAGAAACATCACCTCAAATCGTTGCAAATTGAAGCCAGAATGTTGGAAAGGTTCCAGAGTCTTCTGTATATTAGAGAGCAGGAAACAAGGCTTTATGAGCTAATTGTTGAGGAATATGTGTTGGATGGATTGGAAGTGAATTGGCTGTCAAATGAATCACAAGAGATAACTCAAGAACTTAATGCACTTCAGGACGAGAAATCCGTGATGTAGAAAAGCCATGAACAGTTGGAGGAGAAATGATCCATTCTAAGGGAGAAGTTATCTATGGCTGTCAAGAAAGGCAAGGGCCTTTTCCAAGAAAGAGAAAATCTGAAAGCAGCTCTAAATGAAAAGAACACTGAAATTGATAGGTTGAAATCTGAACTAGAGCTGAACCTATCCGTTTATAATGAATGCCAAGATCAGATCACTAAGTTGTCACTTGACACGAATCAGATTTCTCAGTTAGAGATTGATCTTGTTGCTACACAGGAGCGTGCTGACCAACTTGAGAAGTTTTTAGCAGAGAGTAGCAATATGCTTCAAAGAGTCATAGGGTCTATTGAAGGCACCACTACTACAGCTAATTTGGCTTTTGAAGGGCTTGCAGAAAAGTTGAAATGGTTTGTTGGATATCTTAATGAGCGTGAAATTGCAAAGATGGAAATGAAACAAGAATTGATCAAAGTAAAGGATGAAGCAAGTTCGTTGGCAGGTAAGTTTTTTGAAGCCCAGACAATGACTGAAACACTTGAAGTTGCCTTAACCATGGCAAAAAATAACATATCTCTGCTCTTGGATGAGAAGAAAGAATTTGCAGTTTCTAAGACACTCCTCGAGGAAGAACTACAGAAGACAAAAGAGGAAGCCTCGTCTCAGACAAGCAGATTTGAAGAGGTTTCTTTGAGTAGAAGAGCACTCGAAGATGCTTTGTCACTGGCAGAGAACAATATTTCCCAGTTGATGAATAATAGAGACGCAGCAGTAGAAAGAAGCACACTGGCTGAAGAGCGGCTAGAGAAATTGAAGGAGGAATTTTATGTTCATATTAGTGAACTTGCTGATGCTTATAAAACTATACAGGGCCTTGAAACTGCATTTTCTGAGGCACAGAAGAATATTTTCTTGCTAACTGAAGAAAACAGCAAGTTACAAGTTGATAGAGCTTGTTATAATGAGGTAAAGAAGTTAAAAGAAGAGGCTGAATCTCAGGCTAGCAAGCTGGCTGATGCCACCACAACAATTAAATCGCTTCTAGATGCATTAATACATGCAGAGAATGACATGGCAGATCTTGTTCAAGAAAATAAAAATGTTGAGAAAGAGATCTTAGGTCTTACCTCTAAGTTGAATTCTTGCATGGAAGATTTGTCTGGAATGCGTAGAGGCAAGGAGATTTTGCCTCTGGAGCTACTGGATCAGCTGAACAATCTTCAATGGCTTCAGAAAGTGGAGGTGCTGTCAAACTTGTTAGAAGAATGTTTCACAAAAAAAATTGAGAGCCTGAAAGACATGGAAATTCTTCTTAATGAAATGAGGGATATTTTCAAGGGAATGGATCCAGAAGTGCTGCAAGGCTGTTGTTCAATCATGGAGGTACGATAGTTGTTTGAATGTGTATATCGCTTTATGGTTACTCTTTTTCAGTGTGCTATGCAATTCTATATACTCTTACTGAATTTTACCCTAAATGTAGAAATACAAGTTAATGTTAACCGTCTAACTTATTTCCTCCCATCTCATGCATTTTCTCATCTGATGGTCTCTCAGTATTTTCCTCAATTTTTTGTAGGATACTTATTGTATTTTGACCGAATCATCCAGCTCAGATGGTGCTTTGAATATGAGTAAGTTGTTGATTGACGAGATAAATGCAGCAGATTCTGAGAATATCACGTATCTTATTGAGAAGATGATTGAAAGATTTAGTCTTAAAGACAAGATACTAGCCGATAAAGTAAAAATTCTCTCTTCGTGTATGGATGAATCCATTGCAGTGCTGTTGAATGGATTACACATAACAAAAGGTGGAATAAATAGTTCAACAGAGTACATAAAATCTCTAAAACAACAAGTGAAGGAGATGGAGGCAGATAAGGAAAGGAAGGAGGATATTATAGCATTGTTGGAAAGTGATATAAGAAATCTATCGTCTTCTTGTACTGACGCCGTTCATGAAGTGGATTTTAATGTGCAGAAAAATCTATCAAAACTGATTTCTATCCTCAAATTCGAAAAGTTTGATGATAAAATGTCCATAGATTTGGGAAAATTCGGTGGTGACGCCTCTGCACGAATTGCCAGTGACCATATGAAGACAGCCGAAATGTTGTCGCATGCTTCTAGACACAGTCAAGATCTAGATGAACTTTTTCTGGATGTCATAAATAAGTTGACGAGTGTGACCGAGGATATGCAGAAGAACTTGCAAGAATCCAAGTTAAGCTGTGATGAAGTCATGGAAGAAATAGATCTTTGCAGAGATAAAATATACATGCTGGAGACGGATATAGAAGCACTGCAAAACTCATGTGATGAAATGAAGCTTAAGCTAGATGATTATAAGGAAAAGGAGGATAACTTGAGGAAAAGAGAGAATAACTTTCTACTTCATTATCCAGATTTCAAGGTGCTTCATCCTCGATTATGGGAAAACATTAGCTTACGGTCATTTTCTGCAGTTAACTGCTTATTTTGTGTTTATTTTTGTTTATTTCTCTGCTATCATGTTTTCTTTCAGAATTAGAAGACTGTCCCTTATCAGTGGCTCAGATAAAATCCGTTTTACATAAGATGAATGGGATTATAGTCCCTAATGTTGCATTTGAATTTGGAAACAAGGAGCTGGATGGTTCAGCTGATGTACAAAGCTTTTCTACGTTATAGATAGTTTTGATGGACCTATGAAGCAAGTAAGCTCCCTGTCATTGGAAAAGGAAGAACTACAGTCAACCGTTGAAAACTGGAATCTTGAAATTGAATTTCTGAAAGGTAAATTGAAGATTACGTGATTACGAGAAATTAGCGGAAGAGTAAATGGATGAGTTGGTAGAGATTGAATGCATAATATTATGAGGAAGCTCGGGGGTGATGATTTGATGGACAACAAAGTAGCTGGAGCTAGATAGCTACTGCACATGCTTGATAAACTTGTACAAGAGATCGCAAGTTCTGTTTGATGTATATTTATTTCTTGCTAACATAATCTAATCGTGCTATTTTACTTATCAAATTATAAACAGTTTTGTGAATTGGTGTATGATAGTTATTTCTAAACTTTCAGGGAGCTCGTGGTACGAGTAACACCATTCCTCTTGTTCCATCTGCTGCTCATGCAAGGACTACGAGAAAGGTTTCAAGTGATTATCTTGCTATCAATATCGATGCTGAGTCTGAACAGTGGATAACCAGTAATGAGTCCGATGAAGACAAAGGTGAATAAATGTTTGGGAAGTTTTATACATTTTAAGGCACCTGCGAACTAACATTAAGCTGTATACATCTGGTCTAATTCCCAGACCATGGAGAATAACGGCAGATCAAATCGATGGATTTTGGTAATGATATAACTAGAAAAGATGATGCATTTCATTTTTCGAAAAGCGCTGACCATGTGAAGCATAGATACTAGGGACGTTGTATTCTTGGAATATACTGTGACATTCGAAAGTAGCTAAAATTTCATAGATCCCATGTGATTATCCATTGATGGGTTCATTTTTGGTTTATATTTAACTCTTATTTGACCTCTTTACTCGTGTACTTGTCTCATCATTATAATGCTTATTGGTTGTTGATTCATGATATCTGGTCGAGCTCAGATGAATCATCCGAGAGGGCGTTTGAGTCTTGTTTCCTATTGCCTTTTCTCACATATTTGGTTACTCTGCACCATTTTGTAACAACTCATGTGTAGGGCTGCTCATCTACAAGGACTATTTTAGCTTGTACAAAAGATAGTCAGAACGTGCAAATTACATATCCGGCTACAATAATATTGTTATACATTTTTCTGGTAGGTTTTTGAACTTTTATAATAAATATGTCATTTTATTCAAAATTTAATCAATTAAATGGAAAATGTTATTATTTTATTCAACCTACTCAAATATTTTAATAATCATAATATTATATATTTATAAAATCCTATCAAGTTTTATAACCAAACTAAACGGACTTTTACATTATTTTATACATGTTACCCAAAAACGTGCCTATTCTTACTATATGTTAAAAACACCAAGGGGGGGGCGCACCCCCCCCCCCCCCCCTCCTTTTTTTTTTAAATATATATATTTTCCGGCAAGGCAGCGTGTTTAGAAACTACGGTCCCTCTTATCTTTAGAGAGAGGCCGAAGCCCGGCTCGTCAGTCTTCATACACAGCGTTCGCTTGATTGATGTTCGGACGCCAAGTATGAGACTTCAGATGCTGCCCAGATATCCTGTAAGTCCGGTTGTTAATCTTCTTTGTATAAATTTTAGAGTTGGTTATGTGAAGCATTTTCTTTTTCTTTTTGTTTTGTTTTTGTTTTTAAGTTATAATTTTTGGTCGATGGGAATTGGGATCTTTCTTGAAGAGTTTTATCCTAAACATTTTAAATTTTCTTTTGCAATTTACGGTGCCTTAGTTGTTGAGTTAAATGGTGAAGTATTAGTATTTGTATTTATAAAAATAATTGCGAGATTCACTCTCACTCTCCCATGTTAGAGTATCTACGGATTTCATTTGTAATTTTTGTTCTTTAATAAGCCAAGTCTATTGTTAAACTTTAGCAATCAGCACCTACTTGTCTATTTTATATGCTGAGTAGTTTTGAGGATAATCTCAATCAAATTTTGCACCTTTGATTCAGGGTGTTTTCTTGAAGCATAATCTGGGTAATGACGAGTTTGTATCGAAATTGCTTGACAGAAGGTGGGCCTTAAGCAGCCCAGACACGAAAATCAACCAAGTAATGACTTTGTATCGAAAGGAAGGTGGATTATGTGGGAACAATTCTTTCAAGAACATCAAAAATCCTTGTCTTGGTGAAGGGATGATGCAAAAGAGTCACCCTTTTCCATCATTTTATGTTGTGAGAGACGACTTGTTACATCCATTGGTGAATGGTAACAAGGCAAGAAAATTAGACGCAATACTTCCAGTCCTTGAAGATAATGCTGCAACTGATGTGGTGAGATCACGATCTTTTGAAGTTCCATGTGGCTCTCTTAATCTCTTTCTGCCTTAAGTTGTGAATTTTGATTATAAATCTTGCTGGCATGGCCTATGTATCTGTAAATTTTAATGTTTTGATAATCTTAAACGGCAACAAAAGTTTATCAAAAAAAAAAAAAACAGCAACAAAAGTAATGTGGCTTTTTTGGGCACTCACATTGACTCAATGACAATTTTCGCTTTCCATTTGTTTCCTTGTTTTGCTGCAGATGACTATTTATGAAATAATCATTTGGTGACTTGAGTATTTTGCTGGTAATAAACTAAAAACACCCGAAAAAGTCAGTTTCTTAAAATACTTGTAAAAATTGGATAATGCCAGAATGGATTCTTTTAGGTACCTGTGGCGGTTGCCAAAGTGCGCACACAGCAGCTGTAGGTATGTCCCATGCTTTTATTTTTAATCCTTTGCTGTTTTTCTGGAACCATATATGATACAGTCGTAACCTTTTGTTTCATGAACATGCAGCTGTTTCATGTGCAGAGAGAGGATTAAAATCTCACTTGTTACTCAGAGGAGAAGAACCTGAAATTCTAACGGGCTACAATCTGGTTTCTAAATTGTATGGAAATGTTGTTTATGTTCCAAGATCTATGTACGCTAGGAGAGAAGAAATGCTAACAAGGCATGCTGAGTTGGTTCTTGGCTGTAATGGCTCTACTTATTGGCTCAGGGATTTTCTTGAGGATCACTCCTTATATCATCTGGCTAGTAATTACAAGTCCTCAGAAGAAGATGCTGTTGAATATCATGAAAAAACAAGGAAAGTTATTATTATCAATGAAGGCGCAGGAGATGCCATAGCATTGCTTGGTATCCAATTGTTTTTCGGAACAATTATTGATTTTTTTTCTTTTAAGAAATGAGCATATCTTTCAGGTCGATTTAAAAATTTCCCCTAGTTGCGTGCACAAACGTTTTACATGTCCTCTAGTGCATTCTTATTTTATCAGACGCTTTGCTGAGATGTCATTAAAACGTTGTTCCTATAGGACTTGTACGTTTGGTTTGGTACTTGTCCCAGGACCATTTGTTTGGAAAAAAGCAAGCTCTAAAAATTGTTGTAGATGCTGGCAGCGGGACTACAGCTATTGGTTTGGGTCTTGGCGTGTTATGTTTAGGGTGATTGATCCACCTTATTTTTTAATACCATTTAAGTTATATCTTTATCCGAATTATGTTGATTTTTTACTCAAATTTGTCGAGAACAAGCAGCTTATCGAGGTTCTTTTTGGTTGCCATTTTTGAGAACCAGGCTTCCATGGGAGATTATTGCCATAATGCTGGCTGATGATATTGACGGATACAGAAAAATGGAGCGAAACTTGATATCTGAATTTTTTGCATGCTTTACATCTTACCTTGGTGACAACCCCCCTGGAAGTGGAGTAGATTTTGTAATCGTAAACTGGGTGGAACGGAGCTTACCAAGAAAGTAATCGAGTCTTTCTTTCAGTCATTCTAGTCCCCAAAATATGGCTCCAAATGACAACACACTTGTGGCGTCCTTGCAGGTTTGGCAAGATATTAGAAGGGGAAGTTCAAGAATGCCAAAGAATAGCACAGCAAACCGGTATTCTTGTAGATCCTATATATACTCTATCGGCTTGGGAGCTTGCTACACAACTTTCTGAGAACGGGGAAGACGATGCAAAAGTGGTAATGCTTCACACTGGAGGGACGTTGGGAATGTTTGGAGTGGCGCAGCGGTACAAGTCTCACTTTAAAATGCCAGATAAAGGTGTCAATAGTACAAGTCCAAACTTTTGAAGCCATGACCTTTCCCGAAACGAATTTATCACATTCCAAGATTTGTAATTTTTTCTGCCTGAGTAGAGGCGGACCAAGTCTTACAGCATTGAATTTTATATATAAACTTTCGATCGCTCATAGATATTTACTCAATAAGGATGGTCCTTTAACACATTTTATCTGTGTTTTGTATTTTGTCAGGTAATGGAATTGTGTAATAGGGCAAACTGAGACTGTCTAAATTTATATTAAAGTGAAAAGACTTTAGCACATTATAGATTTTTTTTCTCTCAAATTTGTGATGGTGTACCTGTAACTGGACAGTTGTAATAAGAAGGGTGAAACCGTTTTTAAATGAGATGTATACGAGTGGCCAGTCTAAAATTTTATCAACGGCAGCAAAGCAAAACTTTTATTGTCACAGCACCTACATACATACATACATGCATGCCTCTTAATAGCTAGCTTCTGTACAATCGAAACCCTTAATTTTGTCAGTGACACTACTTGAAAGCGGTGTTCAAGAGCAGTGTAGACTTGGGCCGCCCAGCTCTTCCTGATGGATACAATTTAGGCTTCCGACTAATTCTGCCACCAGCTCTCAAGAAACTCGATCAAAATTACAGCCAGACGTAAACTGGCAGCTAGCAAACAGTCAATATAATAGCTTTAACTAGCTAGTTGAGCCCCCAGGCTCTGTCATCTCGTCAGCAGAGAGATTTCGAGGGTCACTGTGAGAGTTGAGTGCCATAATCATGGGAAGCCTGAATTTCTTAATCTTCCTGTTTTCGAATGATATTTTTCTTTTTAGGTTTAGTGATTGAGTTATTAGCATGTGGAAATATTTTAGTCAAAGCTTCCGTTTCCAAACACGTCATAAAATGGAAAATTTACAGAAAAGAAGGAATCAAAGGGGAGCATTGGGTACGTCTCTCTGAGTAATCGAATCATTTGCATCTTACAGTAATCCATTTGAAATTTTTAAGCCCGTTCATTCTTGCAGCTAGCTAGGAAACCACATCTTGAGTTGTATATATGATTTCAATTTTCGTGTGTTCGTTTGTTTCTTGCATATGATCATAAGCAAGTTCAAAACAAGAAGAGACAGGCGCTTACATCTACTACATGTTCCTTCTCGAATTCTTTTGTTTTTTTGGGTTCTTATTATCTTCGGGGTACAGCACAGCTGGCCAGTTTATTCCAAGTTAGCCCATGTAAAGAACTCGGTTTTAGTGTCGGATGAAATTATATATATAATTTCGAAGCATTTTTCTCGTGGGGCAGTTGCAGTGATGTGGCCGGCCATTTTAAGACAATTTCAAATGCTATTTTTAATTTTTTTTTACTTTGATTCTCTTGTCACGAAGCTAGGCCAATGCGATATGATGTCTGCATATTAGATGTAGCCTTGTCCGTGTACCAAGCCGTTTACATAAAAAAAAAAAACATACCTATCAAATATCCCATCGAAGACAAATTGCTCTAGGACAGAATCTGGAGCCACCCGATCGATTTAAAGAAACGAAGAAAGATATCAAGTAGGTATAATTGGAAACAAACAAACCTAGTTGAGCTTCTTGAAAAAGTTCAAATTGTTTTACATACCGTGGGACAAAAGGGAAGTAACAGAATCAGTCATAATTGGGATTTTCGTGGCTAACAAAGTGAAAAAATGGGGAGGAAAGGGGGGATTTTTCGGTTTGCTGATGGTGTCGACAAGTTACTGATGTTTCTTGGCATTTTGGGTAGTATTGCAGAAGGTTTTGCTTCTCCCATTACCATGTATACGTTGAGTGGAGCGATAGATGAATTCGGGAAGGCTGATCGGGCTATTACTAATGGGGCGGTGAACAAGGTAACCATGTATAATACATTTCACCTTTTAATACAAGAATTTGGAATTACAGTTTAACTGAGATGTGGGAAAACAGCACAGTTTGAAGCTTCTGCCATTTTTTTTCCTTTGCAGTATGGGCTGAGGCTACTTTATGTTGCTATTGGGATCGGATTTGCTTGTTTTATCGGTATATTTGATCCTCCGCAAATGATAAATTGTTGGCAAAATATACTTTGGTTATATAGAAAGTTAGAAACCATCGTTGGCTTGAGGAACTAGCTAACTTTGGTGGTATTTGATTTGCGGTTATTTTTGTGTTGCAATCTATATTTGCAGAAGGACTTTGCTGGACAAAAACTGCTGAGAGGCAGACATCTCGAATAAGAATGGAATACCTGAAGTCGATACTTAGACAAGAAGTCGGTTTCTTTGACAACCAAGATGACTCTTTCTCCAGCTTCCAAGCTGTCTCAAATATCTCCACTGATGCGCATTCCATTCAAGACTGTTATAGCTTCCAAGGTCATGATTCATTCAAACTTTGTTTTCTTCAGCTTTTTGGATCTTAAATTGTATATTACGAAAGTTGAATCAGGATTTTCTTCTGCTGCAGATTCCCAACTCTCTAGCTCAACTCTGTTCACTCGTATTTGGTCTTTTAGTTGCATTCCTACTTTCTTGGCGACTGGCATTGGCTTCTGTTCCATTTGCTATTGGATTTATAGCCCCGGGGGTTGGATTCGGAAAGCTAATGATGAACACAGGAGTCCAGAGTAAGGATGCTTATGGGGTCGCAGGTGGAATTGTCGAACAAGCAATATCAAATATAAGAACTGTTTATTCTTACGTGGGAGAGCTAAAAACAGTTGAAAGGTTCAGCCATTCACTCCAGAAAAGCACTAATCTTGGAATAAAACAAGGATTAATGAAGGGTTTGATGATAGGTAGCATGGGAATGATTTTTGTGACTTGGGCATTTCAAGCTTGGGTTGGTGGCCTTTTAGTAACCGAAAAGGGCGAAAGTGGCGGCCATGTTTTTATAGCAGGCATTTGTATCATTCTTGGAGGACTGTAAGTCCTCTTTTTCTTGAATCTACGCATTAGATTATTTGAATCTATATATATACTCCTGATTTAGATTTTGTTTATATACTCTTGCAAGTTGATTCACGGTCTTGATATTTCATCAGGTCCTGTATGTCCTCTCTTCCTAATGTACCATTTATAGTAGAGGCATCGGCTGCTGCAAAGCGTATTTTTGAGATGATTGAACGTATTCCTCACATAGACTCTGAAAACGAGAATGGGAAAATTTTGGCTACTGTAAAGGGACAAATCGAGTTCAGAGAAGTTCATTTCAGCTATCCATCAAGAAAGGATGAACCGATCCTTCGAGGGCTAAATCTTAAGGTGAAACCTGGTAAAAAAGTTGGTCTTGTAGGTGGAAGTGGTTCTGGAAAATCGACAATTGTTTCTTTGATCGAACGGTTTTATGACCCCATAAAAGGAGATATTCTGCTTGATGGACACAGAATAAAAAGACTCCAAGTCCAATGGTTTAGATCTCAGATTGGATTGGTGAATCAAGATCCAATTCTGTTTGCCACATCCGTTAAGCAAAATATACTATTTGGAAAGGAGGATGCTTCAATGGAACTGGTAATAAATGCTGCTAAATCAGCAAATGCCCACGATTTCATAGTCAAATTCCCAGATAGATACGACACTCAAGTAAGTTATTTCATATGCTGAAATCTGATTAGTAGGTTGTTTATTTCAACATAACAGATCGTATTGTTTCGAAATTTCAGGTTGGTCAGCTAGGTGTTCAGTTATCAGGTGGTCAAAAGCAACGTATTGCTATAGCAAGAGCACTGCTCAGAGATCCAAGGATTCTTTTGCTTGATGAAGCTACTAGTGCTTTAGATGCACAATCTGAGAGCATGGTACAGGAAGCGATTGACCAAGCTTCACAAGGCAGGACAACGATTGCCATTGCCCACCGCCTTTCTACCATACGAAATGTTGATAAAATTATGGTACTGGAGTCGGGGAGGGTTGTTGAATCAGGGTCGCACGATGAGCTGATGCAAATGAATAGCGGAGAAGGTGGAATGTACAGTCAAATGGTGAGATTACAGAAATCGGTAGTGCTAAATGAGGCTAAAAAAACACCTCACAGGCATAGCCCTATATCGCCTCATTATATAAGATCTAGCTCGTTGAATAGTTCTGCTTCTGGATTCACACCACCACTGATTTTGAGTTTAGTTCCTTCTTCAATTCAGAATAGCCCGGCTTCCTCGTTTAGTTCCCATTTCGAAAGGAATGAAAAACCAGAGACTTCTTACCCTAATCCTTCACTATACAGATTAGTAGAAATGAATGCACCAGAGTGGAAGAGGGCGTTTCTTGGCTCTATAGGAGCTGTTTTATTTGGGGCTGTTCAGCCAGTGAATGCATACTACATGGGCGCTCTTGTTTCCGCTTACTTCACTAACCAAAACTCAAAAATAAAGTCCGACACAAGATTCTACAGTATCATCTTTTTAAATATAGCTGTCGTCACCTTCTTTTCTAACCTGCTCCAGCATTACAACTTTGGAATCATGGGAGAACGGTTAACTAAAAAGGTTCGCGAAAGGGTTTTGAAAAATATTCTAACTTTCGAGGTTGGCTGGTTCGATCGGGAAGAGAACACGAGTGCTGCCATCTGTTCTCGTCTCTCTACCGAAGCGAGCAGGGTTAGGTCTCTAGTTGGAGACAGGATATCATTAGTGGTTCAGGTATTCACAAACGCTTTCCTATCTTTCGTTCTTGGACTAGTCATTGCCTGGAAAGTCGCCATAGTGATGATTGCAATACAACCTTTTATTATAGCCAGTTTTTATTACAAAACAGTTTTGATGGAACAAATGTCTGAAAATGCCAAGTACGCACAGAATTCAGGAAGCCAGCTGGCAAGTGAAGCAGTATTGAACCACAGAACTATAACCGCATTTTCATCTCAGAAAAGAATCATTGAACTATTCGAAGAAACGCTGAAAAACCCTCGAAAAGAAAGCACAAGACAGTCATGGATTTCTGGCTTAGGACTTTTTAGTTCCCAGTTCCTAGCCATAGGTGCTGTAGCTATGACATTTTGGTACGGTGGGACACTCATGAACAAGGGGTTACTTAGTGTAAAACAGCTCTTTCTAACTTTTTTTATCTTGATGAGTACCGGTAAAACGATAGCAGATGCAGGAACTATGACATCTGATCTGTTAAAAGGTAGTAATGCTGTGAGATCAGTTTTCGCAACTCTAGACAGAAAAAGTGAGATTGAACCTTACAAAATTGAAGGTCTAGAAGCTACAAAAAATCTGAAAGGAACCATAGAACTTGACAGTGTTTACTTTCACTATCCATCGAGACCTGAACAGTTCATCTTTCATGGCCTTAGTATCAAGATTGACGCAGGAAAAACAATGGCACTTGTTGGAGAGAGTGGCTCTGGAAAATCCACCGTGATTGGACTGATAGAAAGATTCTACGATCCTGTAAAAGGGACAATTCTGATAGACGAAAAAGACATCAGAAATTACAGTTTGAGAGACTTAAGATCAAGCATTGCATTAGTGAGTCAAGAACCGGCTCTTTTCGCGGGAACCGTACTAGAAAACATAGTTTATGGGAAAGATAATGCAACAGAAGCTGAAATCAGAGAAGCTGCTGCACTTGCTAACGCTGATGAATTCATATGGTATTTTTCAACCTCCATTTATCAGTCACATTCACACACATTTTATTCTATTTGGTAAGATACCAATATGGGAAGTGATACGCATTAATTGGCACTCTAAATCATACCTATCTCTCCCTCGCGTGCAGTTCAATGAAGGATGGATACAAAACATTCTGCGGCGAAAGAGGAGTTCAACTTTCGGGAGGACAGAAGCAAAGGATAGCACTTGCACGAGCAATCTTGAAGAATCCGTCAATCTTGCTTTTAGACGAGGCGACAAGTGCACTGGACAGTTTGTCCGAGAATCTAGTGCAAGAAGCATTGGAGAAAATGATGGTGGGAAGAACTTGTGTGGTCATCGCCCATAGGTTATCGACTATACAAATGTCTGATTCCATTGCCGTGATCAAGAATGGTAGAATTGTGGAAGAAGGATCGCATTCTGAGCTACTTGCTCTTGGAGACAAAGGCTCATACTTTAACCTAGTCAAGTTGCAACAATATTGTTACACTCCTTAGAAGGGGTAGTTAGATGCGGAGGTTAAATCTTGCAAATTGGCATTAACAGATATTCAAGTCACATCGAATACATGCTTATGATAAACAAATCCCGTAATAAATACATATTATCTATATAACAGTTTCAATAGGTTATATATTTTTTAAAAAAGACAAAATTAGAGAATATTAGGAATATGAACATTCATCTCTCTATGCGGGGTCGAGGGTCTAGAAAAGATTCTTGATTTTGGGACAAGGCAAAAGGAGAGGAGACAGAAAATAGTGAATGAAAAATGCCCCATGCAGGATCTAACTACAGACCTTCAGTTTACAAGACTGTCGCTCTACCACTGAACTATAGGGGATGTTGGGGCAAGCTTGCCAAACTTGTTGATACTTATTATATATTAGTCTTCCTTTAATTAGATTGACCCGAGGTATCGCACTAGAATTGAATGAATTGAAAGGAACTAATTTTCATGTTGAATATTTTATTGGGAGTCGGAGGATTCTTTTATTTACTGTGCAACTTACAAATACATGCAGTTTTATTGACTGATACAATTGGCATTGCCTTATTACAAGCACACTCCAGATTTGTTTCCTTAACAAGAGAAGTAAATCAAAAGGTACGCAAAACAACTTAAAAAAAGGGTGAAATGTATCGTCTCACGTGTTATTAAAGTTGAAGATTTGTCATCATTCTGGACAAGTAGAAGAACCGGAGCAAGTTCTCCTAGCAAAAGGGATGTATCATGGTTCCTTAGTCGGTGCAGCATCTGTACATGACGTACTTATCCATGATCTTGCCACACTCTGAGCAAACCACCTGCTCGGGGATGTATCCAGCATGCCCCGGCAGGATCAGGCGGTTACAGTGGTGTTCACGGTGGATACCACGTATCGCCTCATCCAGCACGGTGATAAACTTGTCGGGATGATCCACCTTGTACCGCCAACTAATGTAGTCATCTAAAACAGGCAGCAGTATGTCTCCTTTTCCCTTGGTCATCTCATTGTTTCCCCGGCTGAAAACTGCCCACCCTTCGTCACTGCTGTCAAATGCCAGCACTTCCATGATCTGCTGCATCACATGGTCGTTGTCCACGTTTAAGGCAGTGTTTTTCTTGGAGTTCCACATGCTCCACAGCCTCACCCAGAAGTACCAGACATAATCGTAATATTCCTTGAGTGAGAAGATGTGGCTCAGTTTCTCCCGATCAATTACTTCATGGCACCGTCGGACTTTATCCTTTGGATTGCGCTTGCCCACATAGAGCATTTCCAGAGGTACGTTTAGGGCACCTGCAACTGCTCTGGTTGACACAGTAAACTTACGGATCCAGTCAATGTCCTCCCCACCGTACAAGCATATCACTCTGTTGTCCCTGATCTGTCAGACCAAAAGAAATCTCCGTGATCAGCTTCGTGCAGTGCTAGTTGGGTTGGTATTACGTACTTGTCTTACTGAACAAATGATTTTTTTAAAATGTAACAGGGGCGGTGCAGTTACCCATGTTTCGGGGTGTTGAATAGGAGAAGACGCACATTTCTTTGATTCTTATGTAGGATTTGTTCTGAATGTTGTTTGTGAATATCGCATTCATTGACATGTCGTGGCAAATATAGACATATGATAGCATGATAGAAAATAAATCCACGGTAGTTTGGTGATCACATACCCAGTCGGGAATTCGTTGATCAATGGAATCTGCTAACAGTTCGATGTTCCAGGTGTTTTCTGACCAGAGAGTCGTCTCCCTGGCTTTAGTGAAGGGGAAAGCTAAACTGCCCCAAATCCACATCATAGGTAAAGCATCAAGATTGGATGGTTTCCCCTGGGGATCCAATACTACGAGCATCGGCATGTGGACAAATTTCCAGACCTCTTGGATGTATCTGATGGCTACCTGTTCAATCAATGAAGGGTGGTCCACCGAATACCATGGCATATTATAGGTCTTCAGTTCCTTAAATTGTAGTTCCTGTGATTGGGAAAGTGAGTTAGTTCGGTTGACAATGGGAAGCCATAAAACCTCGTACTCATGCCTCATTTGTTGTTGGTTGTAGATCATATGAAGGATGTTTAGCTCTTCGTGAGGCAGGTCGAGATCTGAAATCAGCAGTAGTACATACTTCGCCTTCAGTCCATCAATCCTTTCCTGTAACGCAAAGAACTTTAGCTTCTCAAAGTTTTAAGTTGTAGATATCTTGAAAATTTATCAGGTAAAAGTAAAGAACCAACATTAGATCTTTTAGAACCATCATATAGTGGCCTTTGTTCATCTGGGGCACGAATCATCCCCTTGAGTACTTTCATATTGTCAATATGAGCAGTCTCTATAAGTTTCTTGAATGCAGTGTACGAATCTTCAGACTTCTTCCTAACTGCATATACATGACAATATGATCGATGCGACGTGGGTATCATACTACTGTTTTTGTGCAGTTTGAAGTATTTCATCATTCTGGTGTGTTAGCGACCAACCAAATATTCAAGCCTTGGTTTTTAAGGACATACATTGTGGGTTCGAGTTCGACCGGATGTGTGAATTTGAGGGTGAACAAAAATATTTCTAGCCTATTGCCCTTGTTTACATTTACTAACTTTGTTACCTTACCAGAGTATCCGTTATTATTAGACAAATCGAATCAACATGTGACTTACCGATTAATTCCTTACAAATCTGCAATTGCTTTTGTAGGTGCTCCAACATGACTGAGAGCTTATGGGCCAAACTTGATATCTCCCATGACTCAGCAGTTGACGAGATGTACCTTGATACAACAAAAAACAGTTTTAAAGATTTCTCGCTGAGAAAATAAGTGGTTAGTTTCAGTTATAAGCGATAAGAAAGGGGAGATAATAAGAACTAAGAGCATCATACTCGTGACCAGTGCCGATGAGGTTCAGGAGCACTGATGCAGAGGCCAGAAGGCTCCTTATGATCCAATAAACAGCTATTGGAATATGAGCAGTGGCAGTCTCCACTTCTGGTGATTCCCGGCTAATGTAGAGAGATGGAAGCTCCTTGAATTCTATAATACAATGGATCATCTTCGTAGTTGCATTTAAGAGGTCAACTACCGCCTCAAATTTCTTTCTTAAATCATTGGAATGTTCCATTGGGCTGGGTAAATCTTTGAGTGTGGCAACATTCTTGGCTAGTGGATTTTTTGTGTGAAGTTGCTCAACGAGCCAGAACTCGCCATAGTTGATGGAGAAAGCAGCAAAGGTGATGACCACCTTGGCATCCCATGGGTAGTTTGACAGTGATTTTAGGAGGTCCATGGTTAGGGAGTGTGCTTCTGTTCCAGAAGTACATTTGCATATTATCTGTTACATCGTGATTTTGAGTCATGTAATTAATTCAACAAAATGTCGTCTCTTGAGGGAAATTAGGAACTTTATTATACCTCATTGGATATCTTGTTGATGGGAAATGCCATTAGTTTAACTATTTCCGTATCATGGTAAGAACTTTGAGTGACAGTATCATGGTAGGAACTGGAGATGACCTTGTTGTCAAGCATGTCCAAATGGGCTTGAATGGGAGCAACCTGTATTTGAGCAGAACGCAAGAGAATTGTTATCAACTGAGAAGGAAAGAATATGTCCAAGTGAAAAAGGTAAAGAATCATTATCATTTAAAAAAGCTTTCTTGAACGAGAAAGTGTAAGGAAAATGAAACTTCTTGTATCCTACAGCAGCAGAATCAGCAGTCAAAGGTTTGGCCAGATGGATGATATCCTCCACTATGAAAAGAACTGTCTTGACATCAAAATCTTCAATTTCTGGAGAATGGGTTCCGAGAATTTGCTTGGTAAGTGCAGTATCATCAGCAGAAAAGAAGACACGTCCCCCCCCACCTTTCACGAGCTGTCCTCTACCAGGCGCTGGCACACCCAATGGAAGGAGCTTGACAATGTTGTGTTCCATTTCATAGCTCGGCCTTAAACGTTGATCAGTTTCGTAATCCTGCACGCCTCCATTGAAGATCTGAGCTTTAGTAGGTGGTACCTTTTCGGGGGCAAATGTAACATTCTTTGTCGAAGGAAACACATCCCGGCTAGCCATATCTATCGGAAAGGTATTTTCAATTAGCTATTTCTTATCTGAATCTGGTGTTCTTCTCCAGGCTTTATATAGAATGTCAGAACTTGTTGAAGAAAAAGAAAGGGAGACAAGCGCCATGAGAAAAGAATAAAGCTGTGTTGAATCATATACCTTACTTTGGTTTTGGTTTAAAAATCTGCAAGAGGTTTGGAATTCAGTCCCTTACAACATATTCTTTCTACTAAATTCTTTGCTTCAGACAGCAAAAGGAACATTGTGTTTAATGTTTACACACGATCGTTTCCACATGATTCACGTTTTCTATGCGTGAAGCTTCTTTTGTATATGAATCTGGAAGATGTAAGCCTTCAGCAAACTTGGCATCTGTTTGTTCTGGCAAAGTATCAGGCTTCTTTACTGGAAACTTGAGTCTTTTTAAGGTTGTCATAAAGAATTGCAGCAGATTCAATCTTACTATTTAAATGTTTTAAAACTATAAACCTAACCAAATCATATTTCATGCATTAATTCTGTTAAGACGTTTTTTTGTCTTACTCGACTTCATCATCATCATCATCATCATCATCATCATCATTATTTTGAATGATTGTTTTTTGTTGCACAACCCGCGTTTAATGTAGCATGACTATATATTAATGTAACCAATCTCTGCTGATAAATGCACTGTATTTTGGAATAACTGATTTTTCTTTTTCGATTTCTAGTCTGGTATTATTCAGCCCTTGTGGGCCAAGTGAGACCATTATATATTCCACATATGGAAAAAGTGAAACTGAGACAAATATGCAAGGAGTTTAAAAGTATATTTATTTTTTGACAATTGATAATCTCCCACACTGTTTTAATCAATGCATTTCCACTGCTCATTAATTCGCACTTGGAGGAATTGGCTTGAAATCAAATCTAACCGGCGGGTGGATTAGCAGGATATAATATCTTTATCTGTTACTGCTTTAGTATGTTCAAACCATAATAAATTTTATATTTAATCGTTGTTATTAACTCAGATTTTTCCTTAATTACGTCCATCAGTGAGTTTAATGACGATATTTACATGAATATTTGAAGTAACTATAGATACCATGCCATCACTCTTGTGGCAAGTAAAGAACAGGTTTTATATTATATTTTGTTTTAGGTTTTTCTTATCTATATCTATATAAATATATGGATTGAATTGTGATTTTACTCTATTGTCCTCATTAATTAGTTGTCATCATTAAATTTGTATCATGGTGGTACTTTCTCTTCCTCATCTTTAATTGGTTATCCTTGTATTTATTTAATTGACTATTTCACTCATTTTCATGTATGTACACTCTCTTTCACTCACTTTTATATATACACACTCTCTTTCACTCACTTTTATATATACACACTCTCTTTCACTCACTTTTATATATACATATTTGACCACCTCAATTTTTTCATCAAATTGTTGCACAACAGTAAATAACTGTTAAACATCTCAACTTCTTTTTCATCCAATAAAAACAAAAAAAACATTTCCAGTGACATATGTTATAGTGCCTATTGCTTATATTATGTTTTCTACATGTTTGATCGATTATGGTCACTTGGAAGTTGGAAGCAGTATGCATTTTAACTCTGTATACCACACTTCATTGATATTTTTCAGCGACAATTTATTAAAAAAACTTTTTGTTAGTTGATGAAAATGACAATTTAAAATTTAGAATAATAGTTTGATTTCTGAAGTTGAAAACCTACATACACATATGATATTAAAGTTGTGTGTTTTAAAAGTAGATATCTTTTGTTCATATAATTTTATCATTCGAACAATCTACTCTAGAAACGATGTCATCTTCATTAATTGAAATATTACGCCAATGATTTATTATTATATCTTTTTTATGTAAAACTGCATAACATAAATTATCACAAATTTTATTTTATTCTTTTAATCTTTCTTTTAAAATTCCCGAATTATTATTTAATCAATTTGATTAAATTACTACTTCAACCAGTTTTTCATAAAAAAAACATTCGATTATAATTTGATAATTAACGTTTCTTCAAGAAAATATCAACTAAATCAGATCGACCAAATTATTTTTCCCTCAGCAAATTTGATGTTCAAACTAATTTATAATATTTTTATTTAACATAGAGTACGCTCATTTAAAATTATCTTATATTACTATTTTTTTCTCATAAATGTTGAACCACTGTTAAAAAATTAATAATTGATTCTTCATTTAATTATCTTACATATAAATTAATTTATATATGAAGCACAAAAAGTGATAAAAAAATTTAAATTTTGAGTTAGCAAAAAATTTCTATGTGAAAAATATTTTAGGTGCAACATATTTATTTTTTGTTTTCGTTATAATACCAGATACGATATAGTTCAAAATATATCAGCAAGTCACTGATTTTGATATATGGGTGTTAACTTTAATGTGACTCGAAAAAACCATAAATCCAAACTGAAAAAGTTGAAAAGAAATTGAACCAAAATGAGATGCAAATCATTTTTTTATTCGCATATAAATATTAAAAATAAAGTTTATATTGTTCAGATAGGGATATATTTGTCAAAACAAAACCAAAAAATAATAATCTATATCTATATACAGATTGAATTGTGATTTTACTCTATTGTCTTCATTAATTAGGTGTCATCATTAAATTTGTACCATGGTGGCACTTTCTCTTCCTCATCTTTAATTGGTTATCCTTGTATTTATTTAATTGACTCTTTCATTCATTTTCATGCATGTACACTCTCTTTCACTCACTTTTATATATACATATTTGATCACCTCAATTTTTTTATCAAATTGTTGCACAACAGTAAATAACTGTTAAACATCTCAACTTCTTTTTCATCCAATAAAAACAAAAAAAACATTTCCAGTGACATGTTATAGTGCCTATTGCTTATATTATGTTTTCTACATGTTTGATCGATTATGGTCACTTGGAAGTTGGAAGCAGTATGCATTTTGACTCTGTATACACACTTCGTTGATTTTTTTCAGCGACAATTTATTAAAAAAAACTTTTTGTTAGTTGATGAAAATGATTTAAAAATTAGAATAATAGTTTGATTTCTGAAGTTGAAAACCTACATACACATATGATATTAAAGTTGTGTGTTTTAAAAGTAGATATCTTCTGTTCATATAATTTTTATCATTCGAACAATCTACTCTAGAAACGATGTCATCCTCATTAATTGAAATATTACGCCGATAATTTATTATTATATCTTTTTATGTAAAACTGCATAACAAAAATTATCACAAATTTTATTTTATTCTTTTACTCTTTCTTTAAAAATTCCCGAATTATTATTTAATCAATTCATAAAAAACATTTAATTATAATTTGATAATTAAAGTTTCTTCAAGAAAATATCAATTAAATCAGATCGACCAAATTATTTTTCCCTAAGCAAATTTGATGTTCAAACTAATTTATAATATTTTTATTTAACATAGAATACGATCATTTAAAATTATCTTATATTACCATTTTTGTCTCATAAACGTTGAACCATTGTTAAAAAAATAATAATTTATTCTTCATTTAATTATCTTACATATAAATTAATTTATATATGAAGCACAAAAAGTGATAAAAAAAAATTTAAATTTTGAGTTAGCAAAAAATTTATATGTGAAAAATATTTTAGGCGCAACATATTTATTTTTTGTTTTCGTTATAAAACCAGATACGACATAGTTCAAAATGTATCAGCAAGTCATTGATGTTGATATAGTGGTGTTAACTTTAATGTGACTCGAAAATACCATAAATCCAAACTGAAAAAGTTGAAAAGAATTGAACCAAAATGAGATGCAAATCATTTTTTCATTCGCATATAAATATTAAAAATAAAGTTTATATTATTGAGTTAGGGATATATTTGTCAAAACAAAACCAACAAAATAAAAAAATTAAATGAGATAATAAATAATTTCATTTTATTTTTGTGATATTATATATTTCATAGGAAAATAATTAACCTTTATATTTCTTTTTTTTATATAATTATTAGCTTTTATATTTCTAAGTTTTACTATAGATATATATATATATATATATATATATACCGCAAAACGATGTAAAAACATAATTCCACCGTCAGAGTAATAAAAAAAAATTATTTCTCAGCATAGGCTCCTTTCTTTAACTTTGAAAAAAATTAAACAGACATATTTAAGTTTACTTTTGCCTCAAGTTTAATATTCACACTCGCGTATTTTACCATAAAATTAATATTTCTTACTTTTTTTTTTTGTTGCAAAAAACAGTATACAATGATTCATGGATTGATTTTCTCAAATGTCAATGAATATTTTCGCAAGTTATTGGAAACCAATAAATGGTATACAATATACAACCTTCTTATCAAATGCATAGACTTTAGATATTCAAATATCAACCCCCAAATTTGAGCTGAATTTACAAAAGAATACCATAGTTTCAGAGCTACCTCGGATGCTAAAGAAGCCACACCTGACATTTAAATTCAAGGAATTTGACGAACTCGCCAATATAATAAATGCAAAAAAACTTCTGCGTAAGTTCCCTTATCTTGAATAAATAATTTTTCCAGCTGAAAATAGAAGTCATATTTATATTCATAACATCAATGAAATGTGTATAGATGTGATCGGTATACCAAATAAAATCATGTCATTAAGCAATTTCACCATACCAGATAAAACAGAAGGTCAAATGAGACAAGTTATGCTTCTCAACATGAGGTAAATTTAAATTAAAAAAATGCCACATTTAAGCATGCATATCTTAAAATCTGTAACATAGAATGGAAACTATTTCTGTCACTATGTAGGACGACTTGGAAATACACGAAGGGCAATTGATGAAGTGCATTGAGTATGAACATCCTATTGTTGAATTTTCCAATCTGACCATGCAAATATTTCTCAGTATGTTATAAAATAAACCTTATTTCTTCATTTCTTAAATGTTTTTTTAAGCAAAAATGACTAACGTGTGGTGTAAATCGAAAAAATGAAACAGACGCACAATATTTACAAACTACGTTGAATTGCAATGATTCTTAACCCACTATGTGACACCGCCAAAGAAATACAAACATGGTACATATTTCTGAATTTTTAACTCTTCGTATTTGTGAGTTATACATTTCATTATATAAATTGTATGAACTTACTTATTTTTTTACAAAAATTCTAGCATGACAACTTTCTTTTTAAATATATAAAATGATATTAGAAACTAGATAAAAAAAATTGGACATTTTGTTTATAATAATATATGAATGCTTAAAGACTATTATTTATAATAAATTTGTATGTTGGATGCAGACCAAAAACAAGATAAGTTAAAAGAACTTTGGGTTGCGAGGACACTCACAGATGCCAAATAAGTGACATTAGATGATGTAACAAAAAACCGAGCTATGTTGACGGAGGTATTGCAATATTTATTGTTTATGAATCTTAATAGTTTTAATTATTAAAATGATACAAAACAAAAACCAGATAATTTGTCCATGCTAAATATTAAAAATTTTAACAACTAACATTCAAACTAAACTAAGATTTGAAATGCTTTTTATTTAACATAGAACAACTACTATTTGATACGGAGGAAGATAAAGGAAATCGAAAACAAAGCTACTCCATGGTATGAAGCATGTGATCATTGTTTCCAAGCTGCTACAAAAACAAAAAACAAAGCAATTTGTGCCAACTGCTTCAACTATCTAATTAAGATCATTCCAAGGTAATAAAAAATACCAATACCAAACCCAAGTTTTAGACCACGGTAAAAAAAAAAAAAAAAGATGATCACTACTTTACTTCTTTGTGTTGCAGGTATAGAATAACAATCACAATTGAAGATTGTAATGAGACGTTAAGAAAAACATTATTTGAAAAAGTTGCAGTATCTTTTGTTGGATATTCTATTGAAGATTTCATTCAAATTCATGACCAGATATAAGATAAAACAAACAAATGATTTTATATCTACATAAATAGAATATTTAGATTTTCAATCTAACAATAAAAATTTGCAATGCAAAATTTACCAAAGAACCCATATAAAGATTTGTTAAGTCAACCAAGATCCACACATTCTTGTTCAAGTTGGATAATTCAGTAGAAATGCGTGATGGAGTGTTAAAGATTGTAGCAAAAGCTATTGAGATACATGACAATTATCCAACAACAAATGTCAATATCAGGAAACGGAGATCTCGGAAGATTATCAAGCAAACTAAACAAAGCAATGTACCGCCAAAGGTAGAAAAATCAAATGAATTAAGCATCAAAAGAAACATAAAGATCCATGAAGATGAAGATGAAATAGAGATTCCAGATGACGAACCAGTTGTCGCCTATAAAAAAAGAGCTAAGAAGATAAAAATCGATGGGTACAAAAAGATTTCAGGGAGTCTTCAAATCAAAGTCAAGAAAATATGATGATTTTATTTGTAACCAAATAATTATTTGTTAATCTATTAATAGTTATTCTTATTGCAAAAATAATTCGAACATATTTAAATAAGATTATCATGTACAAATTATTGCTATTTCTCTACGTGCAACGCACGTGCATTTATCTAGTTATTTAAAATATGTATCTTTTCATTGCATACTTTTATTATTTCTTTTATCGGATTTATTTTTAAATTTTTGTTCCTTCTAATTAGATAATTAAATATTTTATGAATAAAGGCAGTTTTCCAAAGCTATTTAAGAAAATCCTGTTTTGCCACATTGAAAAGCCGCATCTCTCTCTACCCCTCCCCCTTTCATCCTTGATTAATTTCTGCACTCTGCGTTTACATCTTCTTCGCTGCTCTCCAAGCATCTCCACCCCTTTCATCCTTAGTTAATTTCTGCACTCTGCTTCAGCCCTAATTATGTCTTCTTCGCTGCGCTCAAAGGTCGCCTCAGTGTTTCGTATTTGCCATATTTTAATCAATAATCACGTCATTATTTGAACCTTCCCAACGACGTTTTCCTTTTATTGTGAAAAAATGTAAGTTCTCTTTCCTTTAACTTATATCCAGTAGATTTTGTTGCTTTTTTGTAATCTAGCGACTCTTTTTTTTTAAATAATCTAAATCTGCATATGTGTGTGTCTTTATTGGAAAGAAGAAGAGAAGAGATAGATGCTAGCAATATAGTGCTTTTTTTTTGTTCTGACCAAAGTCTGATGAATGGAACATTCAGGGGAGTCATTAAATTGGAACTTCATTGTCCCCAAAATGTAAATGGAATGGCTGCCGATCCACAGCCTGATTGGAGTTTTGATGACTTACGATCAGAGCTTGATACAATTGAAAAGAAGCTCATCCCGAGTTTAGATTTTTCCGCACCTTTTGACAAGAAACGACCTAGGTAATTTTTTATTTTGCTCCATTATTTTATGTGTACTGGTCTTAACTTTACTTTACTTTGTTCATTCAGAAATCGTTGCGACACAAGGGGATTTGCGATGCATGTGTCAGATCATGAATTGGGTTGTTCTGATAGTGACGTTGAAGAGGAGGTTGTTAACTCATCCATGGTTTCAGGCAGAAAATTTTCTTTTGAAGAACTCGATATGAGGTTTGTGATTGACTACATGAAGGGAAGTGAAATAGTATAGTAGACTTAATGTCCGAAAGAGATATTCAACAATAAACATTAGCATTTTGGTTACTCCAGTGTATGAAATACAAATTTTTCTGGTAAAACCCCCAAGGACAAATTTTTTGTTTTTTTAATAATGATTTTGTATAGGCTTGTTGTATTAAATATTCATTATTTTCCCAGCCTGATTAACAAGTTGACTTTTTCCTTGGTTATTAGTGTGCACCAGGTTGTTGATCACTTTTTTTTTTCAATTTTTTTATTGCAGTGATGGTTATGATTATGAGTTACCTGTTTATGCTCAATGCCAATTGATGGATAAAGTGGGGTTAGCGGAAGGTGCACTCCATGAGCTAAGTTATGAATTTCAGCTTTATGTTTCGGTGAGTTGACGTACTTGATTTGTGTTAGATGATTTGGGAAAAGGATAATAATGAGGTTAATGATTCCAAACTGTCTTTTTTCCCATCTTTCTGATTAGTTTGATGGATTAGTGTGTGCTTGCTCTAATTTTTTCGTTCATTCTATTAACATCGTGGGACTAATTGTTGTTGTTGTTGACCTTTCTTACCATTTTCTTGACTCAGGAGGAAGTGAGAAATAAAATATTAACCTTAGAGACAAATTTGGTAAAGGAAAATGAGAAGTTTGCTTCTCAAATTGCTGAAATTGATAAGCATAGAAGGATACAACAAGAGAGGGAGCGAAAATTTGATTTGCAATATCACCGTACAATGTATGAACTTTTACACCGTGACCTTTTACACTGTGTACCTCGGATCTTAATTTTCGTTATGCTTCCTATTTTTAAATATAGAAGTGGGCTTGAGACTTTCTAGCACGGCATATTCTATGCATGCTATGAAGATATTCCTTCTTTTAGCAACTTCATTTGTAGTGTAGTTTTTCTCCCTTAGTAAATGGCGACCTTTTGTAACTGACTACCTTACAAAACTCATTGAATTTGTTACTGTTTTGAGATTATAAAGGTTCCAGTACACTTAAGACAACTGGAGGGTCCTTGAGGTGTATGGATATGGTTGGCATATGAATTCAATTTATTCAAAAATGGTTAACCTATCTGATCTCCATCCCAATTATGATGACCTTGATATGAATTTTCACGGTTATTTTGAAGTGTTTAGCTAGGTTTTTAAGGTTGTATTCCTATCATTTCTACTCCGATAATTTGAATTGGACGAGAATACTGCTCTTACGAATTTATTGAATTATGGCAGTGCAGAAGCACTTGATAATCACCTTACAGCTGTACAAAGAGATCATGAACACATATCACAACTAGAAGAGAAAAGAATAAGAGATGATGCAGCTCGTGAAGAGGCTAAAAGGAAAGAGAAGACTTTCATAGAAGAAAAATTATGTAAAGAAAAGATCAAAGCCGAAGAAGAGGTTCTTTCCGCACCTATATCATTTAAATATTTCTGTATATTTTTCCTTCTCGGCTTCTGCAGCAGCTAATTCGTTACCCTTGGGAAATTTGTTTTTTTTCCCATGGGAATGAGGCAGATGTAACAGTTATTCACATATGTGTAGTTTTTCTGTCCAAAGCTTCTTGTGTATAACGATAAAAATGAGAACGAACTTTTAGTCAATGAAAAATCTTCAGATATCACAGCTTGGTATTGTCGTCCATGTCTTATTATCATGTTGTGTATAAATCTGATCTGAAAGTTTCCAACTATTGAGAAATTGCTCAGAAAAGAATTGCTACTAAATTGCACACCAAATGATGGATGATGCATTTCATGCATTAGATTTACCAAGAAAATTAGATGTATCAAGGCTTATGTGAGTATGCATCCATCATCCACGATTTGTTTCGTAATTTAAATAACTGTTTTTTTTTCCTGGTACATTTGAATTAATGTAGGCTAGGCTACATGCTGAGAGAGCTGAAATAGATAAAGCGGCTGCGGAAGCTGAGAAGCAATCTGTAGAAGGAAAAAGACATGCTGAGAAGCAAGTTGCTGAATTAGCTGCTACCACAAATGCTGTTGAAACTTTAAGAAATGGTGTTCCCAGGATAGAAACTCTTGGGCAGGTCGTGCCTGCAGGATTTGACGATAAGAAACAGGTTTCATTATCAGGTATGTGGGACCGTTATGTTGATAAACAAGAATTTTGACTTTTTCGCCATTCTAATCTGAAGTTTCAACTGAGTCTATTTGGCAGGAAGAAGTATGACAAGAGCCTCAAAAAATGCTTTAGAATTGGAGAAAAAAAGACTACGTATTTATGAAAAGTTAACTATAGAAAACGAGGCTCTTAAAGCAAGTTCTGATCAGGTAAATCACTAAGGATGATTCGAATTTCAAATTACTAGATTTTACTGTACTATGCATTTAAATATCTTTACAGGTTTATAAAATCATTTGCCCAAAATAAGCAAGACACATAAGGTGGTCGCAACTTTGAATAGATCACCGCATGCTAGAGTAATGTGTTTGATGGTTCTTGTGATTCATTATCTCTCTACGATGTCCATGAGCACAATGTCGATGATATGCCATTTATGAACCACAATTGTCTGTCCTATCCAGGGTAATCGAAGAACTGGACAGAATTTCAATAGGCTGATTAAAACTATCTCTGCTACTGTAGAAAATGTCAGGTCAGTCGGATCTTATCATTCTTTCATTTTAACAAACCAGTAAGTCTTTTACTTTGTTGTTCATTAGTTTTTATTCTCCTCTGATAAAAAAATCTTATGTTATGTGCAAATTGCATTTTTTTTTCAACAGAACAAAAGCAGATGAATTGTTCAATTTAATCAGTAGTCCAGAATATCCCCAATCCATGAGTATCATGTCCTTTGCAGAAAAGGTATTGTTGTTGAGTATCACTTGAAGGAGTTACGGGTTTTCATTTCTTTGTTTGATTGCAGAACCAATTTGATATTTAATATATTATAGGCGGAGGAAACTTTCATCATCGTGTTCAGAGAATGTCTAATAAATATGTGCTTATTTAGGGAGTCATGATTTTTACAGGTGGTCTTCAACTGTGAAAATTCTCAAAAGAGCGACGGATTCATTTTTGCCTGTAGTCGTGTCATTGTGCTTGTCACCTCCAAGGTAAACTCTGCTGTGAAGAATTCCATACTACTTGTTATATAATTATTCTAAGTAGTTATCATGAAATCAATTGTTTGCTAAGAAGTCCTTTTATGTTCTCTTCTTTTGGGTAAGATAAGTCTTCTCCGTGTCTGGATTTGTATGCTTGTGTCCATTGAAGCAGCAATTTAGCATGTTGATCCTGGATAATGTGTAATTTGATAACATTTTATTTTATTGAATACAGATTCCACTGGCTTTGGACATTCTCCTGGCAGAGTTGAATAGAGTTTGCATGTACACTGTGCCCAAATATGTAGAATACTCTCCAGTAATAAATCTAACTCAATATTTTAAGAACTTGTCTTTTGTTTGTTTTCGATTTTTCCTTGTTATGGTTTGCTGATGCAAAAGTATGGGCAGTTTCATGTACTTTTTTTCTCTGCAAGAGTCACATGGCTTGATTGGACTCTTAAGTTCAGAAACATTCTTGTTCTCTTTTGGCTTTTTGACAGAGCTGCTGCTGTAAATTGATACCATATTTATGTTAACTTTTACAGGCATTGTTTCAAACCAGAGAAGCTTATTTCAAAGCTATTGGCTACAAGGAAATATATGGTAAGATCGAGAACACTGATAGTTATGTAGAGAGATTGAGTTCGATCATGAGACTCTATGGAGCTTTAGTGCAGGTTTGGTGCTCTGTTACTACTTGAGCTTTTAACCATAATTTCCCAATGCATTTTAATGGTACGAGACAAGATTGGGTTCTGATATTCTTGTTTTGGCAGACTGAAATTGGTGGCTTTCAGAATCTCCATGGTCTTAAAGAAGGTTGGGCATGGCTTGCACGGTTTCTAAATTCTCTCCCGGCTAATCTTTATACAGCAGTTGCACTACAACATTTTCTTGAAGTAAGCTGGCATTTGCCTTTTCACGTATATTTTTCAATATTTTATGCATAATGATATGAAGTCATTTAAGAACGTCCAGATGTCAGGATACGCTCTTTACCGAAGATACAGAAATCAGTTTGAGAAGTTGCTGAGGATCATTGCCCGCGACTTCCTCAAAGCACTAAAAGAGGATAATTCAGATTCAGTAAATGCAAAGCTGATCAAGGTGAAAACATCCATCATTAATTACGTAGAGTCAAGCCGGTTCAAGAAGGAACCAGAAGGATTACATCTGAGAGGCCACTTAGATTCGAATGATTTTTTTTGATGTTCAGCCATTATTTCGAAATCTATTGATGTCCAGATGTCAGGATACGCTCTTTACCGAAGATACAGAAATCAGTTTGAGAAGTTGCTGAGGATCATTGCCCGCGACTTCCTCAAAGCACTAAAAGAGGGTAATTCAGATTCAGTAAATGCAAAGCTGATCAAGGTGAAAACATCCATCATTAATTACAGAGTCAAGCCGGTTCAAGAAGGAACCAGAAGGATTGCAGCTGAGAGGCCACTTGGATTCGAATGATTTTTTTTTATGTTCAGCCATTATTTCGAAATCTATTGATGTGCAGTTCATCTGATCGATCATGTGTATCAATTAGTGTTACTCGGCAACTAGAACACAAAGGTTGAATGTTGGGAAATGTTACTCATCAATCATGGTTCCCAATTAGTATTGCTGGACTACTAGAATCCGAAGGCTTTCAGAAATGTTGCCTGATTTGGCTTCATCCTTTTGAACAATGGAGTTCCTCCCAAAGTTTTTAGAAATTCAAGAAACAAGTACACTTGAGAGTGTTGAAAACTCGACAACAAACAACTACTCGGATAGCTGTCCATATGTCCGACAAGTGTTAACCGTTGCCCTTGGCAGCTTCCTAGGATTATGGTCATAGCCTAAATTTTACTTGTATTTTTTTTTATCATCTATAATAGAAAAAAGAACGAACGACACAGCATTGCGTGTTATTCATAGAAGTGGCATACTAATTGACCATAGATCAATTCTCCTTTTGATTTGGGAGTGTTGATCACACCTCTAATACTGAATGAACATATTGTTCTTACCAAGTGACAACAATGTATTTTGATCGTAATCTTGTGGTCAAATAGTGTAACATGGTTTAAGCAATCACCTCCCGAATTGGTGTCACAACTATGCTCTAAAGATTATTTTTTTAACATTTAAATTAACTAAAAAGTTTTAATAGGAAATCATTTGATCTGTTTATGTAAATTGATGTTGTTTACCTATTCATAAATAAGAGTAGATAGCATTGTGGAAAATCGTGCCATAATTGAAAAGGACCAGTTGATTGATAAATAATTTTTTGACGATTTAAGAAGTGAGCTATACGATTACCCAAGGAAAAGTTGAAACGAGATTTTATATGTTTTTTTCCAAAAACAAAAATGTTATTAGAGATTTAACTTAGTCAAGTAATCATCCACTCCCGTTCATTATTTTAATAACAATATGTTATCAAAAATATTAATTTCAATAAATTTTCTCTTCCACGGGTTTCTCTGATTTCGTAACTCTGGACACTATATACGCATAGGGAAAAAATATAGGAAGAAGGTTTCAATAAGAATGGAAAAGGTAATTTCTTAAATCCAATACTCTAATAAAATATAATAATTTTAATTTTACAATATGTATGTGCGTGTGATTATTCTCACATATGTATGTTTCCCAAAATAATAGTGATTGATCACAAAAATGACATTCAAATAAATATTAGATTTAAAACTTACAGGTAGATGTACCACACAACCAATTACAGAATCAACGTATAAAAAATAATTTACAGAACTAAATTACGTGCAAGAAAAATAAAGAATTTGTTTTCCAAAAAAATGATAGGATCAAGATGAACTAACGCAACCTCTACGCTTGATTGCGATACGTGGATGATGATCCATGGAGGTTCCTTTCAGGAATATGGAAACTTTCACGCTTCATAAGGAGGCAAGCTAACGGCCAGATATCTGTAATACAGCAATTCTACTCGAGGAAAATATAAGCACCAGAGCATCTACACGCACGAAAGAGATCACATCAAATACCAGTCTACTAGAATTTCAAAAGCCAGAAAATCGATTCAGTTTATAAATAACTACTGAGCCGCAAATGAAATTGATTATGAAATGAAAAGTTTGATGCACCTGAGTCTGAATATAGAGAAGCAGTCTGCACCATCAGAAAAGTGTAGGAAAGTGCATCAACATTTAGTTTGAATAATCGAAGTGAATGTTCACCTGAAATTTAAGTAGCAAAAAGTAAATAATATCCCTTCCTGTTCTCTGTGTGCGTGCGCAGGGAAGTGAGTGGATCTCAATTTTTTTAAAAGCAACCATATTGTTTGATACTTGGAGAAGAGAACCGAGAAGAGCCTGAGACACTTTGCCTCCAGGGAAGGGGGCCAAAAGTCCTCCACATGCTTGATGGCAATACAACCTAGAGCCTTGTGTGAACAAATGGCAGCCACCTCTTTGCACCCAAAATTTCCCATTGCACCAGGGTAAGACTTAAGCTTCATTCCTGCATCCATCATTAGTAAAAGAAGTATTAATCTTGAAACCGTAAAAATTTTCACCAAATGCTCCGTGATAGAGAGCAAAATTTGGAAAACTTCATAAAAATATCTATACAAGCAAATTGAGATTTTCTTCTGGCCCTTCAGCCTGATTTGGATCTGACCAAAAGAGTTGGAACAAGCTGTCCTGTCACTCCACTCAAGAAAGCAATTTTTCTCTCACAAACTCAACAGTTTAGCTTATCTACAGCATCTTTCATCTCAGTTCGGTGAATCTGCATGAGAGAATCCGACTGGAAACGCAAACGTGGTACATGCGTCACAGTCATCAATGTCTTTCAACCAAATAAAAGAAATAAAAATTCCAAGATTTTAAGAGACAAGAAAAAAGAAGCAAGCTCACGAACCAGCTAGCTCAATTTTCAACAGTCAGCCAGAAAGAAGAACCATCATAATTCTATGGACCACATAAGGTAAAACCAAATGAGAGCACACACACATATATATAGGGCGGAGCAGTGATTCAACCATATTGCCTAAAAATTGTTTCATCAAAGGCTGCCTACCAAACATCACAATGGCCAATCACATTTGGCAAACTTAACATTCAAAATCTAGAATGAAATAGATTTTTTTTCCTCAACTTACAGAAAATGCAGCTGTTCAAATAGACTCCCTTCTAAAAAATTTATAACTTCAAACTTGAAATGACAAATAAACACATCGTGCAAAAAACAACTTAAAGACACAGCACAGTCAAAAAATAAGCGTAATGAAATATTACATATCACCAACAAAAAGAAAAAGGGATACCACATGATAGATACCACCGATTAGTTTCCTCAGGACACTTCTTTTGATCTGATTGCCTTGATAAGAGCCTCCGACAAATCTCTGTCAAGCGTAAATCCTTTCTCCATCATTTGATCCCAGATTCCACATGCCAAGGAAAGCTTATTTTCCTTTAAGAGACCCCCAATAATCAATTTAAAAGTCACGTCATCTGGATAAACACCTATAGTTTGCATCTCTTCATATAGATTCAAGGCTTCACTAACTTTAAAAGAATTACAATATCCATTGATGAGAGCATTATAGGACACAACATCAGGGTAAACTCCCTGTTCTAGCATATCATGGAAAGTACTGTTAGCCATTCCTATTCTACCTGTCTTACATAGATGGTCAATAATAATGGTATATAATGCACGACTTGGAATTAGACCCATCTTTGTCATCTGCTCAACAAGGTCCCTGGCTGCACTTGAGTTGCCTTCTTTCAGAAAGGCATCTATGAGAATACTAAATGTATCCACATCTGGAAAGATTCCCTTCCTCCCCATCTCCCACAAGAGTTTATAAGCTCTGCTGGTACGACCAACTTTGCAAAGTGCGTGTATCACTGTGTTGTAAGATACAACATCTACAACTCCTTTGCCCTCCATCTTATTTACTATCAACATGTATGCCTTATCTATCATACTGGCTTTGCAGAGACCTTTTAGGAGCGCATTGTAGCTGTAACTGTCAGGTTTCATCCCGCCCTTCTCCATCTTCTCCATTAATTTTTCTGCCGCGTCTAACATTAAGTGACCACAACAATAATTTAACAACACATTATGAGTGATTAAATCAGGCTCACACCCATTCCTCTTCATATAAGTCTTAATAGCAAGCGCCTTGTCAATCCTACCAACCTGACAAAACCCGTGTATAAGCACATTATAGATTACCGTCTCAAACGTAAGTTTTCCCCTCATATTCCCCACTGTGAGTTCATAAGCCAAATCAACCTGTCCACTCTCACTTAATCCCAGCACAAGTGCCCTGCATGCCTTGTTATCCGGTTCCAGCCCTTTCTTGATCATCATTTTCCACATTTCTGCGGCCTCCTCGTATCGTTTGACTCTACACAATCCACTAATTATAATAGTATAGCTTACTTTATCAGGTTCTCGCCCCTTCTCTCCCATTATTCTCAACACCTTCAAAGCATCATCCACTATATTCTCACTACACAAAAGATTCAAATAAATGTTATAAGCCCAAATATCAGCAACGATACCAATGGTATCCATATCATGAAAAAGCCTGTAAATAAGCTCAAAGTTCTTAACTTCACACAAGCCGGAAATAAATCTGGAGTAAGTAAAGGAATTCAAAGAGAACCCTTTCGGATTCATGGAGTTATAATAATATTCAGCCAATTCGAAACGCTGGTTTTTCACCAAAACTCCGAGAAATCGATTGTAATCCATCGAAAAAATTCTGCAATCCGAGGAGGACATTTCGTCGAACACCTGAACTGCCTGATCAATTAGTCCGGATTTGACGAAGATAGAAATGCAAGAACGGTATATATGGCGTTGTGCGCCAAGAGTTCTATACATTTATCAACGTGGGTTTCTCAGAAACTTAGGCATTTGAGCTCCGCTGGAGAAACGGGAGTTGAAAAATATCCTTACTACTTGGTGCTCAATTTCACTACAATAAAAGAACACTTATGCGCAGGTGCTACGTCCGCCGGGATCGGCATTTGAGTTTTTGCTCTACCTCTTTGCGGCGGAGAACGAAAGAGAAGGCGGGGACTCGGGGGCCCAAAATCCAAGTCCGAGCTCTGGATTTGAAAAATAAAGAGAATGGGCCGGGCCTTGTTAATGACTTTTGAGTGAATCTCGATTTTGGGCCTACCATTTTGAAAGTTGAACCCAAGATACTTAATGTAAAATTTCATGTTGGAGTTGCAAACTGATTAATTCATTGATTTATCTAAATAGTCCCTATTCGAATTTCGAGTTATCTTAATTATTATATATATATATATATATATATATATATATATATATATATATATATTAAGAGCATGGATGACTGACGATGTCTGTGAAAGGTGTTTAATTTAAGAGTAAGTATCATGTGAGATCGTCTCACGAATCATAATCTGTGAGACGGGTCAACCCTACACATATTCACAATAAAAAGTAATACTTTTAGCATAAAAAGTAATACTTTTATATGGGTGAGATCCGTCTCACAGATACAATCCGTGAGACCGTCTCACACAAATTTTTGCGTAAATTTGATTATGAAATGAAATAGTTGTAAGCCTCGATCACAAAAATATTTAAATAAAGTATCTGACATTATCTATATATTTTTGATTTTTCATGAGACTAATAAAAAGTAGGTGTAGAGCAAAATCCGGCATGGCAAGTTTGACTACTTCCTTCATTAATGGATATATTTTAATATCGCCAAGAAGCGGCCATCTCACTTTCTGTTTGGCGGCTCTTCTCCATCTTCGATCCTTACACAAGAAAACACTCTTTCTTCTTCTTCTTCTTCTTCTTCTTCTTTAAAAAAATTATATATTATTAATTTTTATTTTTGTTGGTAACCATCATACCACCATGGGATGCTGATCAAACGTCTGCTGTTTGTGCCCAACAATCTGTAAGGACGTTCAGTTCATGTAAGTGTTTGTGCTCTCCTTTTCCTTGAATAATTGATTTAGTTATTTTATTTTTGGGCTTTTATGGATATTATGTTGAATTGAATTTGAATTTTACTTCGTTACTAATTTTTGTGTTTTTCTCTTGATAGCGATGTTTAATGGGTTTTACTGGGTCGTGTGAAAATGAAGAAACTTTGGGTTCAATATGACAGATATTTTCTCGGGCTTCTAGGGAAATTTCACTAGTTATTTGTCAAATTTTTCGATTGATTTATATTTTCGGTTTTCTTTTTCAATCTTGACACTAGATTTTATTTTTTACAAAATTTGCTTAAATTAGATTACAGGGTGTCACCTTGTGTTTTGAAATGATAAGGGAAGAAGAGAAGGAGCAATCACCAGGTGGAAGTTGGAAGACATACTCAAGGTCGGTTTCATGGACTGGACATCCACCAAGAAATTCTAATTCTAAACCACAATGGAACAGCAAAGCACGAGCTTGTTTGCCGCCACTTCAGCCTCTCTCTATCATTAGACCGAGTTTTGAGGAGTGGCCAAAAGCTGGGTCGGATGATCTTGGTATATGGCCAAATCCTCCAACTCCCGGTGCAAGGCCTGGGTTCGCAACTCCCTGTGAAAATTCAGCCTTAGATAAACCTCCTCGAGAATTTGACTTTAGAAAAGACAAGCTTGCCTTTTTTGAGAAGGAATGCTCAAGGATTTTAGATCATATATATTTGGGTAGTGATGCCGTTGCAAAGAATCGCGAAATCCTCCACCAGAATGGAATCACTCATGTGCTGAACTGTGTGGGGTTTGTTTGCCCAGAATATTTTAAGAAGGAACTTGTGTACAAAACACTTTGGCTGCATGACTGCCCGTCTGAGGATATAACTAGTATTCTCTATGATGTGTTTGATTATTTTGAAGATGTTCGGGAACAAGGCAAGCGTGTTCTTGTACACTGCTGTCAAGGTGTGTCTCGATCAAACTCGTTGGTCATTGCATATCTTATGTGGAAAGAGGGGATGAGCTTTGATGATGCATTTCAGCATGTCAAGGCAGCCAGAGGAGTGACTAATCCAAATGTGGGATTTGCTTGCCAACTGTTGCAGTGCCAAAAAAGAGTGCATGCTCTCCCTGCAAGCCCTACTTCTGTTCTTAGGATGTACCGTATGGCACCTCACTCGCCATATGATCCCCTGCATCTTGTACCAAAACTGTTGTGTGAACCCATTGAGCAAAAACTCGACTCTCGAGGAGCTTTCATTATTCACATTCCTTGTGCTTTATATGTATGGACCGGGCAGCATTGCACCCCTGTGATGTCAGATAATGCCATGGCAGCTGCCTCTCAAGTAATTCGTTATGAAAAGGCTCAGGGTCCAGTTATTACTCTTAAAGAAGGTGAAGAGACATTTGAATTTTGGGATGCTCTCCGCTACTGCCGTGTAAAATCCGAGAAAGAAAGTATGCCTGTGGAGTTTGATGTGGTGCCCGCTACAGCTCATCCATCTGTTGGTGAAAGGAAACTCCTAGAGTACGATTTAGATTTCGAAATATTTCACAGAGCACTTTCTGGTGGGGTCTTACCACCATGTCCGTTACTGGAAGCAGGATCTGTGACGCATCTTCCTGCTAGAGAGAATGGTTGGAACAGATTGAGGAGAAAGTTTGCCAGTGGTGTTGTGAAAGAATTTATTACCTCGTCTAAAATCAACTCTAGTGGCTTTCCAGAGCATGATTTAGATTTTGAATTATCTCACGGAGCAATTCCTGGGGAGGTTGCACCATCATATCCATTAATGGAATCAGGATCTGAAACATGTCTTCCAGCAAGAGAGAATGGTTGGAACAGATTGAGGAGAAAATTTGCCGGTGGTATTTTGAAAGAACATATCACCTCTTCTAAATTCAACCCTAGTGCCTCCCAAGTAAGTAATGGACCCTATTCAATTGATATATGTGAAGAAGTTGAAGATTTTGTATCGGCTTCTGATGTTTCAGTGTCTTCCAATAGTCGGTGTGATTCACCTTTTTCATTTGTTTCGTTTGTAACCAGCAGCCCTGGTTTGTCCAAAAGTAACTTAAGAGAAGTGGAATTTGCAGCTCCTCTTTCTGAGATTGCATTGTCTCGATCACCATCATTCAATCTGGTGGATTCTTTTTCGTCTTTTCTGGTTAGTAAATCAAAGTCCTGTTCACCATCACCGGCACTTTCACCAGCTACCTCTGATTATTCAAGTTCATTTACCTTCTCCCCATCATCATCCAACTGGTCTGACTTAACGTTTGTATCGGCTCAGCCATCTCCTAATGGACTCGAATCCAGAGATGCTGATCCTGGTAAGCGTGGTCCTGTGGAGGAAACTGTTTCTGTAGGTCAAGAAGTACCCGGTCAATGTTCATCCTGTGGAGAGACTTTGCCCTCCCTTTCAGAGCATATGGGCAGCCATTTTCCTTCTAGGATGATCCTGCACTCCACTGCAGAGGTGTCTCGTAATACAGAAAACTTGACAAGCTACATGGGAAACAATGTATTGAAAGATGTTGGATGCAACAGCTTTAATAGTGATGTTCCTTCCGAGAGGGAGGGGAAAAAGCCAATTTCAGATGCAAATGGTTATGTTCCTAATGATGAGTTTTAATCGGTTTGCAAGATGAAAAATACGATTTACTTCAAATGATTCAACTGCTCAGAAGCAAGTGACCTAGTCTTTACCTGTAAGCTTTGTACAAAAATGAACTTGCATTTTGGCAACTTGGATGCCTCAGCGAGCTTTGGGTACAAAGTAGTAGTTGTTTTATATGTGCGTTTAGCATGTCCAAAATCATGATCAGTGAGTAATAAAGGAGTGAATGTGAAGATGGTCATACCATTTGGAAGCAGTTGTCCAGAATCTTAAGAGGAAAGTTTCATCACAGATTCTCAGATAAGGTACTTGATCCTTTTAATTGCATCAATATTATACCATTTCGTGCATGGTTTCACTGCTAAACATTCTGTTATCTCATGTTAGCGTTTTGAATGTGTGTTCTTGAACAATAGAGACAACTTTAATGTCCTCTTTAGGATTTACTTTTATGGTTAAAAAAGGAAGCTAAATTTGGAACATTTTGAAAGATTAAAGACGTCTAAATTTGTGCATGATGCTGAGAGCCATACGTAAGAGTCCTGTGTTTTAAAACAAGAATCTGAATGCTCATTCCGTGGGTTCACTCATTAGAGATTTATGTGAAAAAATCATCCGTATTTTATCTCGTTCATCGCAAATAGTAGTGACTAGTGATGCATGTGTACATATAGGCTATTTATGCATCGATCTATGCTCAAGAATAACTTGATTATTACCTTGAAGAAATGGTACCTGGTCTTGTGAAATTTACTGACTGGTTGACAAGACGAGTTTGTGAATGATTTGTTTTAGCTATATAATTGAGGACCTTTGTAATGAGACACGATCTGCACCACAGGACCTTTTGAATGAGAAACAATTGGAAGGTGAGGAATCAACTCTTGCTCATCTGCGTCTTGTTAGACAACGAATAATATAATGGTTTCTGGTCGGATATGAGAATGAGAGACGGAGCAAGGATCTTTGATTTTTTATTCTGGGTTGCAGCAGCTCTTATCAGATTCGTTGGCATCCGGAAGCGGGACGAGTTCCTCGTTCTGATTGTGAGATGTCAGGGGAATATCCCGTGCAAGACTCTGTACAAACAGGAAATAACTTTCCGTAATTTGAAAGTAGCTATTACAAGCAAAAAAGAATTGTGCTAGTGTAACGCAGTGCTAACGATTATTAATTAGATGTGTGTGTGTGTGTGTGTGTGTGAGTGTGTTTTTTTTAAAAGAAAATATATTACCTTGGGAACTTAATGTTTTTTTTTTATTAACCCTTCAGGTCCATTGTTCAGTTGCGTGATAGTCATGTATAGTGGCCAACGAATCAAGTTGATAGGTTGAATTTAAATTTTTGGTTCAAGTTCGATTTTAATGAGGGCTCGAGTTCGAGAGTGTTCTACAAACTTTGTCCACTTTCTGTACTGAACCATGACAATTTCAGCTCGACTGCTTTTCCAGTTACTCGCATGTTTCTCAAGTTATGCATATTTTGAATTGAATCTGATGCCAAATTATTTTGTTTAATAATATGGGATGGTCATCTAATACTTATATAAATATAATAAAAATCACTACTTAGAATCATAAAGCGAATATTAGGTTAACAAAATAAATCAAGTTTAAATTTTAGCTTTAATTCTACTTAGACACAATAATACTATTTTTAGCTTCCGAGTTGAATCGAAATCCTTTTAGTAAATTTCGCATTAAAAAATATGAATGAATTGCACCATGAAAGATATCATCGAACGAGAAGCATTTCTCATGTAGATCAACATGGCTATTTACAAAAAGATCCAAGTGTTCAGTCGTTTTAACAGATGGAGAAGTAACATAAAAGAAATGAAAAGGAAAGAGAAGTTCATCGCAGATGGACCACGAAAATCAAGAGCACAGATGTTTATATTAAAACCAGTACTCATCCTCATATCTCCTTTCGCGATCTTAGGATATCTATTGTTGGGCCGAGCGCACTTCCTCTCAAAGCTTTATAGGACCATGATTTACAAGCTGGACTCTGTTTATCAGGAATGTTTTCCACCGACGGATGTACCGTCATGACATTCTTCATCCATCTATTTCCTTGTGATGGTTGTACCTTTTTAGTATTCTTTACAAAACTAGTTCTCTCAACTAGTTGAAGCTTCTTGGGATTTTTGCCCCAACTACTTTCTTGAGATAGTTCTTCCTTTTTGGCATCTAGGGCCTCAGTGATTTGGTCCCAAACGTCCAACCCCACAGTTTCTAAAGGAAAAGAGCCAGCCAGTGTCAAATCATCCAAGCGCACAAGTCAGCAACAACATTCATAATTCAAGGAAAAAAAAAATACCTGCAGTAGGGGGTACTGTTTCCTCACTCTGGTTTAGTTCCCTAGTCTCTACAAACAGGACATTGTCTCTAAGCAGACCTCTTTAACTCTACTTAACCGGACTTTCAACCTTAAAAATGAACCACAGTATATACCTGTACTGGATATCACTGTTTGTGTATTGATGTGGCAACATGACACTGGCTTTGAAGCATTTTTGTTGTCTAGAGGACCCTCACTCACCAAACTAGCATCCACATTTCCTGGACCTGAACTTCCATTCTTGATGACGCGGACATCAACAAGCGACGAAAAATCAATCTGCACGAGAGAAGATCCAAAAGAGATTCACCAAAAGTCAAATATTAACGTAGAAAATGTAGGCTATAGGGGAAAAATAATGATCTAGATCAATAAGGCTTACCTCCAATGAACCATCATCTTTATAAATAGAGTTATCTAGTGGTTCAGCTCCATCCTCATCTGCCTTCTTGGAAACAATTGGATAATCTGACACTGGAAGCAATATTATCTGATTGGATTCATTATTGTAAAAAGATACTTCTCCAACCTAGGTACAAGTAAAAGAAAGGTTAGAAGAATTGTAGTCATCTGATATTTTGGAATATTTAATTAATGCACAAACAAATTAAACAATACTCGATAAGCTGAAAGCTCTGGGGTCCAGGTTGAAGATAACTCCAGAATACGATAAGCAAGGAGGTCACCTTCCTGCGAAATGGAAAAGAAAAGAAAAGAAAAAATGCTTTTAGATTCTTCCAGTGCGAGATATTATGAGCTAAAAGATCAGGCAACATATTTCATCTGGCCTCTATAATACAGAGGAACTCAAATATACAAATCGTTCTCGAAAGAAGGAGAAATGAGAATCAACCTTAGGCATGCCAGGAAGAGTCAAAAGCTTCTCAAAGTCGATTTCTCCTACCGGCTGTTCCCTTTTTTCATTCACAAATGCTTTGGAATTGTCATTCTCTGTATTTTTATAGCCATTTCGTGAAGTAAGTGGAGAATTGGCCAATCCCCATTTTTGACCCTTCTTCTTGCTAGTAATCCCATTCCACTGGATGGTTTCCTGAGAGAAAATCCTAAGTTAATTACAGAGGAAACTTGCAAAACTTGGAATGGTATCAACATAATTGCAAAGCAGGAAACCAAGGGTACAAGGCTCAGAAAAGAGTGTCACAATCTATAAGAAAAAGAAATAGAATGTAAATTATCGTGGTATTGGATGAAACTTTTAGAAATAGAACAAATTTATATAGATTGAGCCATTTTCATTCGAAAAAGAGGAGATACGTGGTGTTGGCTACACCGGTGTATAATTCAACCAGACCATCCGCATAAGAGGTTGAGACTGGAATGGATCTCTCGTTTCCTTGCTTTATAACGGATCATTTTTCCAAAATGTAAACCACAAATATTTTAAGTTGAAGTGTCTAAAAGCATGAATTTTGTTGTAAAATCCTTGTTTCCATTCATAGTGCTAGGACAATGTGATCCCAAATACTTGATTTTTAATATCACTGTATTTGATAGCTTAAAAGGCCAAATTTATTATGTTGCAACATGTCATTCCTAGTTGGCAAACATCCAAGAACTTGAATAGGGGTTTAAGATAAGCTGAAGCTTGAATATTGCCAAGCTTCAGCATTTCCTTAATCATTCGAAGCTTGTGAGCCAACTCACAAGCCTTTTTTTTAATATTATTATACTTCTACCGTCCCAATTATACAGGCGGCCTTCCATTTTTTGTTTATCCCAAAAGTTTGTATGTAATTTAGCCTTATTACTTCTCCTCTTTTCCTAATATACCCCTATTTAAATTAGGTTTTGTAATTAAGTAAATATTGGAAAGATAACAAACAATTTATATAAACAATCATTTAACAGGGGTATATTAGGGAAATTTGTTTGTATAATTGATATTTCCAATAAATTATTAATCTATGTGAAAAAGGAAACATGCCTATATAATTGAAACGGAGGTAGTAATTTATTTATATTAAATATTATTATAATATAATACATAATAATTAAATACCATAACAATTAAATTAATGGAATTATTTTTCATATATAATTATAAAGGCTTTATTTGAACTCAATTTGAAGCAGGTTGAGTTGACTTCGAAAATTCACGAGCTCAGATGAAGGCCTGAAAAATTTTCAAAAGCTCATTTACACAACCAAAGCTCGAGTACACTGAGGGCACCATATTGGGGAATAGTGGTAGCAAGGAGTCGTAAATTAAACCAATATGCTATAAAAAAATTATTTCACAATACATGATTGCAGATCAAGAAGGGTTGCAATTAATCTAGAAGACATACCAAAGTAACGTGATTTGGCTGAACATCTTGTTCTGCTGAAAAATAAAATTCAGGACATCAGATACTCAGAGAAATGTGGCATTATGAAAATAGAAATAGAATGACCTTAAAGAATAGTATGAAATTGTCCTCAGGAGGAGTCGCATAACAGTGTTCTACAATTAGTCACATAACAGCGATCTACAATTAGCCAACGTAATAGCGTTCTACAATTTCTTCCACTGGAAAATCAGTAGATTAAGTGCACGAAAATGGAGCAGGAAGGAAAATAAAAACTTATTCATTGCACTATGCTAAAATAAGAACCATAGCAACACTATAAGCCAAAAAAAACTTACAAGGCCAGCGAATGATGTTTCAGTCGCCCGTGATTAATTTCAATAAATCACAGTTCTGTTAATTGCTTATTGGGGAAATCAAAGATTTAGAATTTCATAAAATCAACAACTCTCACACAAATGTAGACAGTAAATATTCACAGACAGATTGCAACCTTTTTCAAAAGGTTCAAAGCGGATGTGTCCTGGCCTTATTACAATGGGAACAACTTCATGCTCCTCATCGCTTTCCTGAATTGACTGATTGGTTGTGTCTCCATTTTGAATTGACAGTTCATGGGCATCCTCATCATTATGTGTTGGCTGTTCATGTGCATCATCATTATTTTGAGTTGGCTGCTCGTGTACATCACCACTGATCTGAGTGATGTGCTCGTGTACATCACTATCATTATTTTGATTTGGATGTTCACGAAGACACCTAGTTCGATTTCGTTGCCATTTTTTGCCACCAAGAGGACTATTTTGAGGGGATTGATTCCAATATAGCTGCACATTTGAGACTTCACTTTAATCCAATCACATTGAAGGCTGTCAACGCCAGTATTAAGTAAATAAGATTACCCACCAGTCCCTTAGGTTGGCCATCCACCATATTTCTTTCAGAGTGCGCTTGATGTTTTTTCCACTTTTGCTGTAAGATAGAGGCATTCAGTTTTTCACGCCAACAAAGTGGTGGGATTTGAGAAAAGTGTGATCACTTACAAGTCCTTTTGATTGACCATCCACCTTTTTCCTTTCAGCTTTAGCTTGGTCCTCTTTCCAATTTCTCTGCATAATTAAGCCAGTCAATGTCCAACATACTTCAAATTACCAGGGGAATCTATAGTTCTGTATTTGATAGCTTACAAGTCCCTCTGATTCACAGACTGCATTTTTCTTCTGTATATTTGCCATTTCCCGCATCCATCGCCTTTTCGCATATTTCCGCCTGGCACTTCTACTTGGAACCTGCACATGCACATAGCAAATACCATTTAGATTTCTGGTTTATCTTGGAAAACAGAGCACAAACAAGCAGTATAGTTACTTGTGAACCAATTCAAAATCACATTTGGGTAACACAAAAAGAATACATCATGCCTCCTTACAGATAAACCTCAGCGATTAAAATTGAAAATGCAGAGCAGCTCACATCGAGACAATCAGAAAATGAATCAAGGAAAGGTCAAAGGAGATGCTGGGTTCAGTGAAAGGGGTTCTCAAGAGAGATGCAGATTTTTTATTAACACAAAGCTCCTAAATCATATGATTCTTGGGAGGAATCCCCAACTATCATGCTGCGCTCTTGTAATCATCATAACAATAACTGGTAACAATCAGATAGAAGAACCGTGCCATTCTATTGTCATGACCCGATTTAATTACGTGTTATTTGGCGATAATTCTGATTAATTATTTTAAATTGAGGAATTTAAAATAATTAAGCCAAATAATTGAATTGTGTGTTTATGCATATTTAAATTTTATAACACACGAGAGCTGAAATAAAATAGACCGGGTCTAATTTCGAACCCCGAAAAGATAAACATACACTTTTACATATATATATATATATATATATAGAATAATGATAATCATCATCGTCCAAACGTTTCTCTCTCCACGTAAACTCCATTTCCAAAATCTCCAACCCACCGCCGCAGCTTTGACCGTCGATTGTGGCCGCACCGGTCATCGAAAAATTAAACTAAATATACGGTTGGAAAGCTCTCGACGTAAGCTTTCCATTGATACCATCCTTGTTAGGTAAAATCGCGATTCCTGAAAACCCGTCTAACAACACCGCCGGTTTCGCCGTTGAAATCGACGTCTTCCGTCGCTCAAAACTAAAAATTGATTGAGGGCTTTTGTTCTCTGGGTCATAAGCTTCGTTTTGGTATATATATTGAGGTATAAACTATGATTCCAGAAATTGTCTAAGGATTTCTCCATTTTTTTGGTTAAATTTGATATCAATATTGATATTGGTTATATTTTTGGATGTAGGAACAAACTTTGAGTTGATTCGAGGTATTGAACAAATTTCAGAATATTTTACAAGAGATTTTTGAATTAGTGAGATGAATAAATCGAGTATAAGCTAGTTCGATGTTTTGCGACGAATTAAAATAGAAATAATTGATTTAGGCATTTTAGTCAAATATTGGAATTTTAAGAATTTAAAATGTCTAAATAGTTGAAATTGGATTTTTAGAGAATTTAAATGATTATGAAATTGTTATATGAGAATAAGACCATTTAAATTAATATTCAGGTGATTTGTCTGAGTTGACATTTCCAGGACTTTCTTGAGGATTTAAGTTACTTGTAAATTAGTTAAGGTACGTAGAGATCAGTTATTTTCACGATGTCTGACAGAGGCATCTGATGATCCTGTGTATGATTTATTTGCTATTTGCTGATTTATGTGATATTATATGCTGACTCGCATATTATCAGTTGGTAATTGATGTGCAAAATAAAATAAAATATTTCTTTGGTTCACACACATTTTATTTTCGTTAGACACATCAATACCACTGAACATATCATATTGAGCCTATCTGTTATTGAGATCCAGTTATATTTCGGTTGAGATCCGTTATATATATGATATGATATGGTGTTCTGGAGATGTTTGGCTACCTTGATTCGGTCCGGCTTAGGTAGTTGCTGGCATCAAGTGTGAAGCCATATCCCCAGACACTGTCCGCTGAGTCGTGGACGGGTCCGCTGAGTCGTGGACCAGCTCGAGCATATATGTATGATTGTTGATATCGATCATTTGACTCCTGATATCCTGATATCTTGTACCTATTCATGCATAGGCATCATTGCATTTCTATGTCATATATCGTGGTTTCTTGATGTCTCGTACTGGGGTTACTGACCCCCGAGAGGGGGCTGTCGTGTCTTTTGTGTGTGGACATGACAGGTGGTACAGGTGATTCGACCTCAGGTGCTCGAGAGGAAGCCTCGGGAAGTACCAGAGCTCCTTGAGAGTAGGCTCAGTTGTATTTAGGTACTGCGTGGTGTTGCTGTCTCCCAGATACTATATGTATATATTAGGAGGATTGTATTAAGGTATTATCGAGCCTTGTCGGCTCTATGATATTTTGGTTTGTATATGTCATGATCGTGTCTGGCTGGCACGTGTGTATGCTGTTGTGTTTATTGAGGGCACAATGTTGTTTATTTTGAGTATTTGATTTTCTGGTATGTCCTATTTACAGGAAGGTCAGTGCCGAAATTTTTATAGGCTCAACCGCAAATTTTTAACTCACTTTTCCGCTGTTAACTGATTAATCATGATTGCATGTTAATAAATCGTTATTAGGATAACGGGCCCTCACATCTATTCTCCGTTCTCTAAAAGCTACCACATAACGAAATAATAGATCACTTTACAGCTAATAAGAGAACCTTTTTAGTTTCCTTCAAGGAAATTTTGGCATCATCAATTGCTTTGTCATTCTTTTGAACTTCGTCATTTCTGAAAATGTTAACGAAGAAGAAAGATATGAGAAATTCTAGAGAAAGAGATTGTATAAACAATAAGATTTCAGATACAGACGGATTGTGTACATCAAACTTAATGGAAAAGAAAAAAGGTTGAGACTCTTCCAGACTTGGAATTTAAAATTAGTCAGACGTGATAACTTCATAAAGCATTTAAGTGATAAAAAAACTCTAGAAAGTCAAATAACTTGGAATTAACTGACCGCTTCATGCCAGCCATAGGCAAATCACTCTTGTCGAGTGGGGCAGGACTTTCTTCATTGCTTTCCATGTTATCTTTGGCATCTGAACCAGTTTTTTCCTCCTTTTGAGAAAGGATTTTCTGCACTGTAAGGACTCCTCCCTGATGAGAATTTTCGATTTTCCCTGTGTGGACATTGTTAGCAACAATCTGAGAGGCCTTAGCTCGCTGTTTCTTCCTCCTATGTTCAAAAGAAAAAGAAGGCATATGAATTTCAACAGGACCATGAAGAGTAAAGCGCGTGATCAGAACTAAATCCGCATGATCGTGTAAAATTAAAGCAAGGGAAAGAGCAAGTACTTAGAGTCTTGGAGTTTCTCTGATGCTTTTCTTTTTCGATTTCTTGGATCAGCATTTCCACCAGAAGGACCTTCCATGTCTTCCAACACATTTTCATCTTCCTCGTCAGATTCCACTTCAGTTTCATCACTCTCATAACCTCCTTTTTCCTCCTCAAATTCCTCACTGGCCAAAAGCAAGGTACCATTGGGTGCAGGTTGCTTCTCCACGGCTCTCAGTTCCACAGCTGCATTGGCGGTATCGTTTCCCTCTATGGATAAAATTTCTCTCCTCTTCCTGACTCTGATTCCACATATGCAACAGTTAAAATAATAAACATATCTTCTCCATTTCTGATTGCAAAAACCTTATGAACTAACCTGATAATTTCATTATCATTCAAAAGGCAAGTTGATTCAAACGATGGCAACGCAAAGCCAGACATCTGAAAGAAATATTAGAAAACAGATGTGACCAAAAAGCTATGTAAAGAATATCCTCTAAATCTAAAATGTTAGCGTCATTTCAATCTCGCAATTGAAATATTAAAAAGTCCAAAAATAAAATGAAGCATGCTGTTTCTTTAAGTAATTATAATCACCAGTTGCAACAAGTAAGGTCAATTCATGTGAAGAAAACGGGTAGAAGTAAGCTGTCTCCTTATCGCATCTATTCCAGATAAAAAGTAATCACAGATACAGTATTGGCTTAAACTAAAAAATATAGGCAATGAATCAACAAAGCGACCAGGATAACAAAACGACTATCATAAATCAAAGACCGGAGCTTTTAATGGTAAACCACAAAAAACGTACAAGCAAAAGTCACATGTATGCATAAACTCTAGAGCAGGTTCTCGAACATACACAGTACACTAAACAATAAAATCAAGAGAGAATCAGCACATTCTTGCTCGATTTGCATAAAATATTCCAAAGCAAAAGATTTTTCAGTAACCACCCACACCAATTAACAGAAAAAGTAAATCTCAAGATACCCATTCCTGGTGCCAAATCATAAACAGAAACTTTTGAGCTACTCCCACAAATCTTGATTATGAATTGCGTAGAAGAATTTTAAAATATATAAAACAAAGATTGGAACTTGTTAAAATAATTTACCGATAGGAGAAGCCCATGAGGGCAAGATCGGTGGAGCTGGAAAGCGTTGAGCAGATGTGAGGCAACATCGGAAATGGTGACGTGTTGGCGGGATTTTAACAATACCCAGCTCCGATTCAAGCCCTCTAACATCTGGGGTTCGCTCAATATGTCATCATCTTTGAAAACCAGTCGGATTCTCTTGGCTTCCTCCATACCCCAAGCTAATTCTTCCAATGCTCACTCAGTTTTAGGAATTTGTTGGCATGCGGAGCGAACAAGCTTGCCTCTTAAACCCTCGTACCACACGGACAGCTAAACCTCTGTTCACTAGTTAAGGCAACTTCTTTTTTTTTTTTTACAACACTAAATGTTGATATTAACAAATTTTTGAAAAAAATTAATAGAAAAATTGAATTTCACTCTTAATCTATTATTATGATTATTTTATGATTTTAATTTTTTTTTTTTAAATGAGGCTCGTGTGACAACAATGTATAGCACTGACAAATTTAATGTCATATCAACACTCATGCTAAAAACTAATTAAAATAGTCAAAACTTGAAAATCATAAAATACTAAAATCACAAAAAATCAAATATATAAAATTAAAAAAATATTTCCTCAATTTTTATTGTCAATAGTTTTAGAAAAATTTAAGATGAATTTAATATTGCTTTCATTATCTTATATTTTATTTTAAATATATATTATTATTAGAAAGATAATATTAAATTAGTTTTGACAAATGTTTAAAAAAAAATATCATAGATTTTTTTTCTTACTGGAAGTTGATAATATTTTTTCAAAAAATATTTACAAACATCTCCTGAAGAGCCGAAGAAAGAGAAGTTTTGGACATAAAAGTTAAGTACAGAGGTTAATTAAGATTCGAGAAATTATGAAATTAAATGACCGAGCACCGGCTGACATACGTCGAAAATGGTATGAAACGGGATTCATGAAATGCTGAAGTAAAGACACAAAAAAAAAGTTGAAAAGAGTGGAGCTATTTTAATAGCAACACCAACATACACGGTGTTTTGTGACAACTTGCTAATAAGCTAAATGTAGTATTCCAGAGTAAAAATCTGTAATCGCCCATGTACAATGATTTGGCCAACTCGATTGAATCCTATAGATATGAGTTGACCTAAACTTGCTAGCACTCGTACATATTTTGTTTCTTCCATTATGGTAGTCAAACGACCAAAATACTTCGAATTCGTGATACAATCTCACTTTGCACGACATGAAATAACAATTTCTGCATCATTATTTGTGTTAAAAAATCATTCATTTTTTCTAACAAACAAAATTCGATGTTATGGCAACGCCATAGGGAATGTCAATTGGCAACAATTATACTTCATTCCCTTACAGTCTTGCAACCGGTCTTAAAGACCCCTGCAAGCGACAAATGATTATATGTCAGCCAAAATGAATTACAGCGGAACGAGAGCATAACTGAAGAATAGAGTGATATGATACTAGAAACTGAAGTAGAACAGTGAGTGTGGATTATCTCTCCCTAGTTTATTTTACCAGGAACTTTAAACAACTTGAACTAGGGAAAAAACGATAACATTTGCCTATCCAAACAAAACTACATATTTGCACAGTAAACTCTGCAGTTGTGGAAGCTTATTGTAAAATTTATGTGACAGATATGATAATTCCTCATTATCCGCACATTCACGACAGACAACCATTCATCTCAGTCGTACCACTGGCTGTCGACTTTGTTCTAGGAACAGAAACAGTATATCAACACTTAAAACAATTTCATCTAAAACAATTGCTTGAGATGCGACCTTCATTGACCTGGAAAGACATTAAGCCCTTACTGCACATCCCATTGTAAGGTGAAGTTCGAGAAATTTTGGCACATCTCACTAGTGTGTCAAATGGAAAAATATGTAAAATAAATAATATAATCAACGAAAAATAGTGAACAATATCTGGATGATTGTAGCCTCCGCTAGTTGATCAACATAGGAGACTGTTCATCATCCATTCACAGTGGGACATTTTATTTCCACAAATAATTAGCTCAGTATTTGAGTTTTTCTTTCATGTCCCTTATTTCCCCATTAAAAGTTAGGAAAGCAAATAAAATTTCCCAGTTCCCAAATGCCAATTTTCAGTCAAATATCCGAAGAAGGTTGGATATTAGCAACTCAAGCATCTATAGCTTCAGTCAAAATTCCAACTAAGATTCAGTAAACCTACTATTTCAACAACAATATCTACAAATTGACACAATTGAGCACACAATGGAATGGAGGGATCAAACGGAAAATTTTGATGTTACATATTCTGCATGAAATACAAGGCCTCCAAATTTGGTGGTTACTGTTTATTCACTCGAGCAATCTCAAATTTGCTATAAGCCATTGAGACAAAATTTGGTTCGAGGATGGGATGTTAAAGGACGTATTACAATATATGTTTTAAGACAATAACCCCAAACTTGGAGGCCTTGTGTTTCATGTAGAATACAAAGTAATAGACTAAATACTAAACACAACTTCTGTTGCAAGACAACATCCCAAGAGCTGCATTCCTTGAACTATCTTATTATTGTTTTGGGACAATAACTCCGAACTTACATTAGCTTCAACGGAATTTATCATTCTAACACAGAGTCACATAATAAAGTTTCATTTCTAATTACAACCACAAGATTGTAAATCAAACGAAATTCAGACAATAATCTAACTCTCAATCCTTTATTCTGCACCATACGCAACATAATTACCTATCATTCACAGAATATCATCCTCAGCTTTTCAGCTTCATAACAGAAACCACGTTTTTGACTGAAAGCACAATTCTCGTAGTAGCGGCATCCTTTAACTTTCTCCAATTACCAGAAAATATTTGAATTCATCAGACTAATACCTACACAAAATAAATTCACCATTCCCGTCGTATATTTTGGGGGAAAATTTTGCATTAACAGATTTTTCGGTTGACTGCACTGGGGCATTTTGCGAAATATTGGCAACACATAAATGCGTGTGAAAAGAGTAACGATCAAGTGATATCACAAAGATCACAACTTTTGATTTATTTTACCTGACTTTTTGAACGAGAATCGCTTTGAGCTTGCGAGCGAGGTCCTGTCCACGAATCTTGCGCTCCAGATTCTTCTTAGCCAGAACACGCTTCTCGGAATTCTTGATGTGGCGTACTTGCTCGTTCTTTATTAGCCGTTCGATCCCACTAGACTGCATCTTCCGCTGCAGCACCTGTAAGGCTTGATCCAAATTGTTGTTCAGCACTTTAACTCGGATACCCCTCCATTGTCGCAGCTGCGAGCTCGCTGAATTCAGAATGCCGCTCGGACAACAGTAGAGAGGCGCCGATGATCGCTTCGCCAATGAGTGAATCATAACTCTTACGCAGGGTTTAGGTCCCTGTTTTCAAACTTAATGCGCCGATTTCAATTGGGCTTCCGAGGGTTTTGTCCAAACTCCTAAGGCCGAGATGACCATGATCCACAAATTCTACTTACATGCCATGCTATTATTTATTCAAGGGGTAAACTCTACATATATTTTTTAAAATTGACAAGAGTGATATAAAAATAATTATATACTAATTCATATTAAAATAAATTAATTTATGTTACAAAATTGAAAAGTTATATTATTTTAAACTGTTAAAAATAAAAATTTATGTTAAAATGTAAATCTCAAACTCACAAAATAGGGATAATACCCATTTTCGTCCTTTTCGTTAACCGCTTTTCCCATTTCAGCCCCTCATGATTTTTGACTGATTAATTAATCCTTCATGTCTTCAAAATATTCTCGAAATAGTCCCTACCGTTATCCTGTCGTTAAGGTTAACGTTGACTTGACATTAGCGACGGTTTTATAAAACCGTCGCTAATTGGCGACGGGTTTTCAAAACTTCGTCGCGAATTAGCGACGGTTTATATTTTCATAAAATAAAAAAAAATAATAATGTAAAAAAAAAAACTTAGAATCGGACTATGAAAACAATATTAATGATCTTAACTAACACTTAAAAATTTACAAAAAATTAAAGCGAAAAAGTTTAACCTAAGTCGAAACTAAAATCGTGTAAGAGAGAAAAATTTTAAGTGGGGTGTATTCAATTCAGAGTTTTGATGACTTTTAATGACTTTTTTAAATGATAGACTTTTATGGATTTGATAAATTTTTATTGACTTTTATGGAATCTCACAGATTTATAAACAGATTTATGTGGATTTATGTAGATTTTTTGCAAGACTTTTATAGACTTTTGTAGATTTTTTTTAATAGAATTTTATAAATTTTGTACTTAACTATAACATGTGATTTTTTATTAATTTTTTTGAACCAATAATTAATTGACATATATAACATATTCAATTTGAAATTATTTTTAATATTTATATTAATAAATAAATTTACTTATTTAAAAGTTAAATTGTTTAATCCTTACATGTATATATATGTGGGTTTATAAATTTACTTATTTAAAAGTTAAATTGTTTAATTTGAAAAGGTAAACTTTTTTGCTTTAATTTTTTGTAAATTTTTAAGTGTTAGTTAAGATCATTAATATTGTTAGCATAGTCCGATTTTAAGTTTTTTTTAAAAAATTATTCAAATTAAATTTTTTTATTTTATGGAAATATTAAACCGTCGCTAATTAGCGACGCGTTAAAACAGCGTCGCTATTTAGCGACGGTGTTTAACAGACCGTCGCTAATAGCGACGATGTTTAAAACGCCGTCGCTAATTAGCGACGGTTTAATATTTTCATAAAATAAAAAAAATTAATTTTAATAATTTTTTAAAAAAAACTTAAAATTTATTTTATGGAAATAGTAGCGACGCTAATTAGCGACGGCTTTTGAAAAACCGTCGCTAATGTTTACCGTTTTTCACAAGTCAACGTTAACCTTAACGTCAGAATAACGGTAGGGACCAATTCGGGAATATTTTGAAAACATGAAGGATTAATTAAGCAGTCAAAAATCACGAGGGACTGAAACGGGAAAAACGGTTAACGAAAAGGACGAAAATGGGCATTATCCCCACAAAATATATTAAACTACAAACTTTATAAAAAAAATTCCACTAAATTGTATTTTTTCTTCACAAATTGAGACAACTATTTATAGAATTTCTTTGAAAATAATCGAAAAATAAATACATCATTACATACATTATTACACAATAATTTTCAATATTTACAACTCTTCTTTTCAACACTCCCCTTTCTAATGATGATCATGATACAATGATTGTCTTCATTACGTGTTTTTTATACTGCTTTGTTAAAAATCTTAGTAGGAAAAACATATTGGGATGAAAACTATAGTAAGAGAAAAATATTCAGTCATGTAAATTCCCCTTCATGTTAACATGAACGATCTTCACAAATTTCGTAGGTTGTGCATCCCAATGCTATATATATATATGATTTCTGAATATTGTCGTAAGAAGTGTCTTTGTAAAGAGATCTGACGAGTTTTCACTTGATTGAATGTAAAGAATATCAATATCTTTTTTTTTTCAAGTTATTGGATGAATGCGAAAAACTTAAGGAGAATAAGTTTAGTTCTGTCGCTTTTTATGTATCATTCTTTCATTTGAGTAATACGTACAACATTATCTTCATATAGTGTCACAGTCTTCTTGTTGAATAATAATCCGCATGAGATTTGAATATATTGGGTCATTGATTTTAGTCACACACATTCACGGCTTGTTTCATGTAGTACAATAATCTCGGCGTGATTTGATGAAGTTGTTACGAGTGTTTGTTTCTGTGAATACCAAGAAATTGCAATGTCTCCACGAATAAATACATATCCGATTTGGGAATGTGCCTTGTGGGGATCGGATAAGGACGCGGCATCACATAACCAATTATACTTTGATTGGTATCTTTTAAGTACAAAAGTCTCGAGTTTGTCATTCCTTGTAGATACAGAATATATGTTTAATTCCGTTACAGTGTCTTTTTGTTGGTTATGAGCTAATCTCGCGAATAAATTTACAACAAAAGATATATCAGGTATTGTACAATTTGCCAGATACACAAGGGCATCAATAACACTTAGATATGATACTTTCTTGACCAAGAATAACTTCATCATCTTCACATAGACGGAATTGATCTTTTTCTATGTTTAATGATCTAACAACAACCATTGGAGTACTTAATCGTTTAAGGACATTTTCTGTATAATTTGACTGGTGAACAAATATTCCACATTTTTTTATTCAATTTGCAAACTCAGACAACACTTTGTTTTTCCAAGGTTCTTCATTCCAAATTCTTCCTTCAAGAACAACACAACTTCTTGAATTTCCTCATTCGCTCTAATGATGTTTAAATCATCAACAAATACAACAATAATTACGCATCCTTATGTTGTTTTCTTAATGAAAATGCAAGGGCATATTGAATTGTTTGCATATCCATTTTTCATTAAGTGTTGCTCATATTGTTTAGTTTTTGGATCCAGACATAACAATGATGATGCATACCATATAATTTCATTTTCGATATGTTTCTTTTATCCTCCTAACATTGGGAAGATTTTCTCATTAAAATGACAATCAACAAAATATGTTGTAAAGACGTCGCATGCCTAAGGCTCAAGATATCAAATGATTGATGGGCTATCATAACCGATATAAATTCTGATCTCTCTTTGAGATCCATTTTGTTCGTTGAGGCGGTGCAATAGGCACATATACCATACATCCAAAAATTCTCAAATGAGAAATGTCTGGTTCTTTACCAAAGGCAAGCTGCAATGGGGAATATTTATTATATGCATTTAGTCTGATGCGAATTAATTCATCAGCATGTAAAATTGCATATCCCCATATAGAACATGAAGTTTTGTTTTCATAATCATTGGTCTAGCAATCAGTTGTAAATGTTTAATCAATGATTCAGCTAATTCATTTTGTGTATATACATGAGCAACATGATGCTCAATAGTGATTTCCATTGGCATAAAACAATCATTGAAAGTTTGGGAAGTAAATTTATCAGCATTATCAAGTCTAATTTTAAAGATTGTATAATCGGAAAATTGATTCCGCAATTTTATTATTTGAGCAACTAATCTTGCAAATGCCACATTTTCGAGTTGATAATTATATACATGTGACCATTTACTGGAGACATCGATCAATATCATAAAATATTTAAATATTCTACAAGGTGGATAAATTGGCCCACAAATATCACCTGAATACGTTCAAGAAACATGGATGATTCAGTTTGTATTTTAGCTGGTGATTGTCTTATAATAAGTTTTCCAAGAGTATATGTTTTACATTGAAACTTATTATTTTGAAATATCTTTGATCCTTCAGCGGATGACTATGTGTATTTTCTATAATTCTTCGCATCATTGTTGAAGCAGGATGTCCTAGTCGGTCATGCTAATGAATTAATATTGAAGAATTATCAACTATCATATGTATAATGCAATCTAGTAGGGAGCATTGGTAGTTTTTCAACTACATACTTCTTTGCTGATTTATATGCAGTAAGACAAGTATATTTCTCATTTCCTTAATTTATTTTCTGACTATCATACCCATGAGAATATATGTCATTAAAACTCAACAAATTTCTTTTCGATTATGGTGAACACAAAACATCATTTATCAGAAATTTTGTACAACTAGGTAGCAAAAAATGTGCTTTACTACAACTTTTAATCAAGTCTACATGACCTCATATTATATTTACTATTGTTTTTGTTCCAAAATATATTTTATCTCGGAGAATAGTATGCATTGTACCACTATCAGGTATGCAAACTTCCATGAGATTAGTTCCTTATTTAGCTCTGTTCATAGCATTTTCCATATTCGAACTTCAAAAACAAAAATGCAATGAAAAAAATTACTGACAATACATATGTAATTTATTGAAAAATATAACGCATATCATAATTATACAATAAAATATTATCATATGAGTATATGAAAAATAAAATATTTTACATTTATATTCTACCAGTCTATTGATTATAACATATATCATAATAAAACATTATCATAAGAGTATATGAAAAATAACATATTTTATATTTCTATTCCACCAATATATTGATAATTTTCAGAGAAACCATTTAGAAAATCTGTAGCATCAAAATGTGTAATGGTCACTGTATTCAGTGAAGTTGGTCTCTTTTTCTTTTCTTTTCTTTTTATTAATTCTTTATAAAGCTTGCAAAGGTGCTCTAAGGCTCGACAAATACGAAATCAATGTCTTAGAGTGTCATATCTAAAACAAGTGATTTCAAATCGCTTTGACTGATTTTTATTAACATTATTGTTTGCCTTTTGTAATTATGTTGTGTAAATTATAATTACTGGGCATGGCGCATGAATTATGAAGCTTCTTGTTTATTTTTCCGAGTCTTGAACGGGGTCAGAGTATGTTACATGCAACAATCTAATCCAGCATAATGTCGTTCTTTCACCAATTTTTGTTGCAACACGAACTTTTATTACCATTATCGGTGGAATCCTCTAACGGAAACATAAAAATCTCAAAGCTACATGACATAAATTTTCAAATAGACTGTATATGCTTGAGGTAATCAGCACAAGACCGGGTATAAATTATAGATTGAATAAAAATTTTAAATAGACTATATATATTTTTTATGGATTGCAGTACGTATACAAGTCGTATGTGTGTGATATATTATGCATGTAAACACTTAACAATATTTTTAAAAACTAAAATATAATATGTTGTCATTAATTAAAAAAGAGTGTAATAAATTAACGGTTTTACAATATAAAAAATAATATTTGATCATTAATTCAATAAGATAGTATTAATGTAGAAATTATTTTGTCAATACACTGAACGATATTGTTGATGTGGCAAAACCATAGATAAAATTTAAAAAATTTCTACACGGCGCGTGAAACCTTGAAGAATTTAATTAAGCTCACAATTTTCCTGGTTGACCTTGTTCAGAATAGTCGTATATCCGACTGCACATCAATTCGTCTACTTGTGATTTCTCCGACTCCGACCTTTATTTTTCATACAGATTTCACCATCTTTCTGTTCTCTGAAAAACTCCTAGCTCAACGGTTTTCTCCATTCGTAATTCATGCGTTGAAAGAGCTGCTCGTCCCCCACGTTTTCTTGTTTCTTTGTCGTGGTTCCCCGACTTTTGTCGGCAATATCCTCGAGATCATTTCCGGGTTCTTGCTTCCCCATACAGGCGTAAACGCTTGATGATTTAATCGCATGTACAAGGTGATTGTATCGTGTTTATGCGGATAATGCCAAAGTTCATTTCTTTATGAAAAATATCATCGATGTTATCGAAGTATCGTTGTATCTTTAAATTTAAGAAAAGCCCAGTTGTTTGTTTCTACGTGTTTGAATTCTAATAATATCAAATTTTTCAATTATAATTTTTGTGTTAAAAATATTAGATTCTTTGACGAGTATAAGCTGTTATTGGTTGAAATAGTCAAAGGTTTTTCACCATGTGGATTGCTTTTTCGGGCATATCAAAGTTGTGATCTTTGTATAAAAGTCAACTATTGAGAATATCAAAGGGTGGCATGTGCTTTGTTGCTTGTTTAAAAATGGTCCGTGGAGCTAATTGTGGAGCGATAGGCATGTGGGGGTAATCGTTTTTTGCTCCTAATATTTGCTCTTAGAAGGGACCTCTTGTATTATAATCAACAGTACGGGCTTTTAAGTTAGTAATTAGTTTCTACCTATATTTGCGATTTCAATATATCCTTCTCGATTGTTTTTTGTATTTCTGTGAAAGCATATCTGCACTTTCTTTGTGCAGAGTGTTTGCTTGAAGCTTAATTGGGAAATGTAAAGCAGCCTCTAAACTATGAATATGGAATCTGACATGCTGTATAGAAAGGGGAATATTGCACGTAGGTATGTATCATTTGGTTACATTAGGCAAGTGGAAAACGCCTTCAATTTTGTATGTGAGGAGATTGTTACATAGCTTTCGATCTTGTTCTTTCAGCACTCTTGTCAACAAACCAAACGAAACTATGAGGATTTTCATTACGATCAGTGTCGGTATCATGTTTGGCTTCTTTATAGGAGTGTCCTTTCCTTCACTTCCCTTAACAAAGGTATGGAAAATGTTCATGTCTCTGCGAAATGACTGATTGAATTTACTGCCCTGTGCTAATCTATGCTTTGTATTTTGTGTGACTACTAATTCTATTTTGTTATTTGGCAGCTAAATATCACCTCCGTTATCCTTCATGATATTACAATAATTGGGAACAAAAGTTTAGCTAACTCTACCCAAGCAACTGTTACTTCTCAGCATACGCCAACGAATGTTGGGAACAATTCTTCTGCAAATCAAACCACAAAGGATTTATCAAAGGTATAATCTTTGTTGCTAATCGAGATAACTATACATTTATGTTATGTATAATTCAAATTATTGTAATCTTTTATATCTATTTATTTGGTTAATGTAATCGAGGATATCTTGTGGCAGAGATATCATGGTTTACCGAGATACAAAAAAGTGTCATTTTTAATGTTCCCCCAGTTTGGCACCCAAAAACAAAAATTCGGCTTGGTGAATGTATCTACATAATGCCTGTATCCTTGCTATTGTACTAGTACATAATGCCTGTATCCTTGCTGTTGTACTAGTAAAATAACACTTTCAAAAGTTTCTGATAACATTGTTTTATAAACTTATTGTGTTTTAGATTTGGGTCCCATCAAATCCAAAAGGAGCAGAAAGATTGCCTCCGGCCATTGTTGCATCTGAGTCAGATCTCTATCTCCGGAGATTATGGGGATTACCTAGTGAGGTGAGCATTTTACTTTCCTATGTCACACTTCTCTGTTTTGGTTTCTTATTAATAGTGTCTCCATTTGAACTGAGGAACTGATTCACCGTCGAGATTTTGAATGATGTTGCTTATGTCGATAGCAACTTCTTGTCTAGTCTATATAGTTGGCCCTCAATATGAATGGGAACTTTCATGTTATCGAACAAGAATGGGATCATTAGCATAAGAGGGGAGAAAGAATTGATACGAAAAATTAGAAAAGTTGTATGCTATGGTGAGATTAGTGATAAAAAAAGCTGATGTTCAGCGATGATTTGTACTCAAAAAAATCGTCACTTTATTCTCCATAGAGAAAGTATTCCAACTGATTACCATTATTTTTGTCGAGTGTAAAATGGATAAAAGAAAGGCTTTGCTTAGATTACTTACACTGGAGCCAGTTGGATGCTCTTAAAATCATATGTTTGAATTTGTTGGTTCAGTTAACTTGAATTTGATATCTTTATCGTATCACTGATTAGGACTTGGCCATCGAACCAAAATATCTGGTCGCCTTTACGGTTGGTTACAATCAAAAGAATAACATTGACGCAGCAGTGAAAAAGGTTGGTGAACTTCTAATTTTATTATACAGCCCTTAAACTATGTTCTGATCTCACTATGTCGCTACAGTTTTCAGAGAATTTTACCGTTCTTTTATTTCATTATGATGGACGAACAAGTGAATGGGATGAGTTTGAGTGGTCCAAGCGAGCTATTCATGTTAGTGCTATTAAACAGACAAAATGGTATGATTATTATCTTTAATCAATTCTGAAACTTGTAAATAAATTGTGCTAGGAAATAATTATTGACGTTGAAATTTATCTATGAATTTCATAAAAAGGTGGTACGCTAAAAGGTTTCTACATCCAGACATTGTTGCACCATACGACTACATTTTTATTTGGGATGAAGACCTCGGGGTTGAAAATTTTAACGCAGAAGAGTGAGTCTAGTGAGCATATTCTTTTGTGACATAAATTTGGCCAGCTTACTCACACCATTTCTTTTGTGTGCCGCGAATTCTAGATATATTAAACTTGTGAGGAAGCATGGTTTAGAAATTTCACAGCCGGGTTTGGAGCCAACTAGGAGAACTACTTGGGAAATGACAAAACGACAAAGTGATCATGAAGTTCACAAGTAAGAAAAAATCCATGCACTCACTATCTTAAGGCCACATTTTCTTTATTTCTTTTGATGTGAGGTCTAAAATTATCCTTCTTTTACTTTCTTTTAAACACAGGGAAGTAAAGGAGAGGCCCGGCTGGTGTTCTAACCAGCAGTTGCCCCCCTGTGCAGCGTAAGAATTCCAACACCCATTTATTTTATTATCAAATTGTATTTCTTTTTAGCTTATTAATATCAATTTTATTTTGCATTCTAACAAAGGTTTGTAGAAATCATGGCTCCTGTCTTTTCTCGGGAGGCATGGCGCTGTGCATGGCATTTGATTCAGGTAATTGTTGTAAATGTTTTGCAATCATTACTTTTTCATGAATCCTCAAATCACTTCATTTCCCCCTTAGTCTTTTTATTTACTTGCCTCCATATTCTTATTGTAGAATGACTTGGTCCATGGATGGGGTCTCGATTTTGCCCTCCAAAAATGTGTTGAGGTCGGTCTCGTCTCTGTGTGGCAATACGACTCTTACCATTTCAATGGACCTCTTTTTTTGGGTCTAATATTTTTTTGGCATCTGACTATATATATGCTTTCATTGTAGCCTGCTCATGAAAAAATCGGAGTTGTTGATGCCCAATGGATTGTTCACAAAACTCTTCCTTCATTAGGAGACCAGGTAAAAAAGCTTAAGCTCTATGCTTTAAAACAACATTATAATTTTACAACTTAATCAGAATCGTAAACGTGACTCAACTTAACCCGGTCTCATTTTATGACAGGGGATGGCAGAGAATGGACAAGCTCCATGGCAAGGGGTACGCATTCATACTTCTTTAACAATTCTGGACCTGTTAACCAGAACATGCCTTACTTTGACAACTGTGAATATATTTATAACTCCGTACGTTTTGCTCTCGCAGTCTTGATCTTAATCCTTGATTGTCGTTTTAGCTCCAATATGTATGTATGTATGTGTATTACCCAATAATTCAATTTGGTTTTTGTTTTATTTGTTCTAGGTGAGATTGAGGTGTACAAGGGAGTGGGAAATGTTCAAAAATCGGTTAGAAAATGCAGAAAAAACTTATTACAAGTCCATTGGAATTGATCCTTCAAATTTTACAAGTCATAGGTAGATAGATAGATAGATAGATAGATAGATAGATAGACACACAGACAGTATGAGATGATTGAGATAGTTGCATACAAACAACTCCATTGTATTTGCACAGGATAAAATTGGTGTATCTTTATAGTTTCATATTATAATTTGTACTTCATTGTCAGACCACTGTTACATGTATACGTATGTCAAATAATGTTCTGCTTGCATTTTTTTTTAATCGTTTTCAAGTAGAAAAAAAAACAAAATTGAGTTGATCGCACCAACTACTTCGTTTATCCCACTCAACTGGAGGGTTGCTTTTTCTTTTTAAATTCCAATAAATCGGCCCTCGAATTTATGTTTTGTAGAATTGGAGAAATGCCATCACACAATATTAAAAGATTAATCTTGTCTGCTCCATATCTCATCAACATCAGACATTATTAACAAGTCATCATCCTGAATACCAGCTTGTTTAAGAAGATAATCAAGTGCAAGTCTTTGATATGCTTCCTCGACAAAAGGGTATTCGCCTTTTTTAAATCTCCCTGGAACTAGCACATAGTTTAATCTCGGCTCAAGAAACTTGAATTAGTCTCGAACATAAGAAAAGACACAAGGCTTGGGCAGCCCGGTGAATGTAGAATTTGACTCAAGCAACACGAATTTGGTCACGTAGGGGTACAACTCTTTCCAACGTAGCTTGAGGATGTCAACCTCATTGCTAAACAAGACAGCATCCATAAACACGCCGAGGAATTTCCTAACCATGAAGTTAATTTGTAGAGATTCTCCGTAAACACGTTCTCGTGATAGTAGTGAGGTATTTCATGGAAGGACTTAGGAGAAGATTCCTATAAAGTCTTCTTTCTGGCCATGGACATATATAACAAAGACACAAGTCGGTACCAACAAGAATAGAAAGAACAAGGCTTTGATATCAAGCCCTCGTAAATTACATTTCAATCTTGACATTATCAATCTTCGTCCAGGGTCCTACAGATTAAAATACCACATAAATTTAAATACTTCTCCACTGTGAAATGACGTTAATAAAGATCATGCAACACCTTGAATGGCAGAATAAAAAGAATCTACATGCCCAATGAACTGGTTTTTTGAAGTTTTAAACTGGCCAGAAATAAATCAGAAAATTTATCGATAGAAAACCAGAATACATTTTGCAAAAGTAATCAAAAGCAAAATTAGCACTAAATACTAAATTTTACTCATTACATATTAAACATGTTAACAAATCAGAGGATCTAAAGACTAATCTAAAGACATATAATCATAGCTAAAAACCACCTGGCTAAAATGCAGTTACAAATCGCCAAAAGAATTATCTCCGAACCCTAGATTTATTCACAACCCCGAAAATTCCTGGAATGGGAATTAAAAAAAAAAAAAAAAAAAAACTAACAGTGTGTTTGGATGGTTAAAAAATGGGGATAATGTGAAATATAACCTTCATAGATAAGTTATTAGATTTTTGACCTTCTAACCATTTTAATTTCTATATGAATATGGTCAAAATTACCCTTACATGCTCAAACATAATTATTCTAACCTAAACACTCATTTACTCTAATCTAAAATATTGATTTTCCCTCCTCGGCATATCATTTTTTAGGCACCTCCCCTCGTATTCTCTATCATTATACATTTTCTCATATTCTAGATTATTTTCTTTCTTATGTTTTCTTCTACATATCTTTCATACCAAAAAAGAAAACAGTCTGACATCATTTGCTTATCCCAAGTAACGATTACATGTATAACTTCTATTATTTGTTTACTTTTAATCATTTATGTTATTTTTGTTCATTTGCCTGCGAAGTACGTGAAAAAGCAAAAAAAAAAATAGAAGAATGTAAATTGCTTTCACATTTATTTATTTTTTAAAAAGAATAAGACAAGTAGTGATGTTATAGTAATGGAGGTTCTTGAATTTTAATATTCTATTGATTTAAGAATAACACAAAAAATGAAAAAAAAAACTAAGAAAGTCAACTTTTAATATCCTATTACTTTAGAATTTCCGAAGAACTTTTTGGATATTATTAACTTTTTTTTAACATCCGTTGTTTTTATATTTGCTTCAAATCACCAAAAATAAGATAAATTTTGTATTAGTAACTTTTTAGAAAAAGAAGTGCGTTTGATATTTTCTTCAGAATTATCAAAGAATAAAATAAATTTTGTATTAATTTTTTTTAAGAAAAAAATAGGTTCATACATGAGATGCATAGATAATTTTAATTTTGATTTTCAATTTCCTTTAATTTTGAGTGATGCATTTTTTTTAACTTAACAGTATACTTATTTCTTTTTTTTTTTCTACAGAAAATGACGCAGACCATTGTTTTGTTCCGATATGATGGAAAAGAAAAAATAATTAGCGAGAAGAGCTTGGATGGTGCTCGGGGTTGAATGGTGGATATGAAACCATAAATTTTGATGACGCTGAAGTAACCATGTCAATGCTGAAAGATTGAGTATACATGAATTGTGGCTATACATCATAGGCCTTTACTTCATGTGAAATATTTCAGTAGAAAGTTCAAGTTATTTGTGACAATAATGTTGATAATGAATTTGGTTCACATGCTTATGATGATTCTGGTGGTTCTAAATTCCACATACACATCAATAACAATGGTCGTGGTGATTTTGTTGATTATGAATTCAGTTTACGTCAAGCTAATGATCGTGGTGGTAATATTTGTGACGATCTCGGTGATTATTCTAATGGTGAACTGTTAGGATTGGTTGATAGGTTGAAATGTGTTTAGAATGAGGGTTGAATAAACACTCACGATTTTAACGTCTTTTCGAATGAAGTGTCAGTTTGTGACAAACTGAAACTAGGAATCTTGTCTGTCAATGACAATCAGTTTAACTGATAACAGTTGCGGAAATGAAATAATTGAAAGATAGAATAAATAAATGAAGTAATAACACAAAAATTTATGGATGTTCGGAGATTTGAATAACTCCTACGTCGCCTCTTCCGTGAAATTTCACTTTTTGTGTGGTTAAGGGTGAGGAAGAAGGTTACATTTATAATGAGAATTTTCACAAGTCAAGCTAGGGAGGGGACACATGCATGCAACTATAAGAATTCATGCATGTAATTAATATAGTACAGATATAAAATTTAAAATAGATCACTCAATCTAATTAAAATTATTCTAAAATTAATTGGTTATGCATAACATTAGTATTTCACATAATTACCTTTTACTGCTTTATTACCGATTTGAACCAGATGGGTTTTGTTAATCAAGTTCCCAAGCTTGATATGAACACCTGGATTCTAAATCCAAGCCCGGTCCCACCAATTCAAACTAAAATCTGAACATGTACAGTGTTCATCGAGCTGAAAAGACAAATGAATTGGCAAATGTTCATGCACTAAAGTTTTTCTTTAACAGCATGGATTTACAAAATATATGATGACAAAACAACAGTCCCAAAATTTCCCCCTTTTCAAAAAAAGGCAGGTCTGATTAAATAAAGAGCTTTGCCTCTTGACCAATCAAAATGGTGAGCAATTAGTCAAGGAGAGGCCACTCAAATTCTAAATTCGTGAAATTAGCAATATCAGTTACTCTCCGGTAACTTTGCACTGTCTACGGAGCTGGCAAGCGATAGCTAATTCATCGGGCCTCAATCGCACAACAAATTGTATGACTATAATTGAACATGAACTGATATAAAAGACTTTCACAGTATCTCTCTTCGTCTTTCACTTGTATCTTCGTGCTCAACCTAGAACACAGAGTATAGTGTTGGAGGTAATTACTTATGGACGATGAATGCGATATACAAATCTGTAGTAAAAGGGGAATCAAGGGAGCAGTGGATAAGGAAATATAGATACCAGAATCATAACTTACCTCAACAAGTACTTTTGCTTTCTTCTTCAACTTGGCTCCATGTTCTTTATCCAGCTTTTGTGCAGAATCCTTTCTTCCTTTCTTACGTTCAACAACCAGGGTCTCTTCGATATCATCATCCATTTCATCTGCAACATTTAGATTCTCTAACTAACTAATAGCTTCGCAATTAAATATCTCCAAATCAAAGGCATTGATGCTTCACAAAAGAAATAAAATCAAGTATCCATTCGTTGGAATCTACCACTCTTAAAGCTCAACTAACACATGTTTTTAAGCCAAGAACAAAGCCACGAGAAATTTTACCAGCATCATCATCCATTTCAGCTTCTCTGAATTCGAACCCACCAAAATCTTCCATGTCCTCCTCCTCTTCAAGCTCCTCATATCCTTCAACATATTCTATCATAGGTTCCTGCACATACCAACAATAAAATATTGCTCAAATGGAGAACAAAATAATTACATGGATGAATCACTCCCCATTTTGCCTACCTCCTCTTCTTCATAGTCACTAACAGTATCTTTTACAACCTCTTTATCAAGGATTTCATTGTACTTGTCCACAGGATAATTATAGATGTCACCATAAACTCCTTTCTTCAGGCGTTCAAGTAATTCCTTTTCTATACTCTGCAAGGAGGTATTAGTTTTAGTTTCCTCAAGGCACACCACAACACAAAATTATGCGAAACATTCTGCAGGGAAGTAATATTGTATTGGAATACTGACTTTCTCTAATACTGCTGCCTTCTCAGCTTTTTCCTCTCTCCGAGCTTCTCTTTTCTTTTCCTTCCTAGGTGTTGTCATGATCTTCTCTCTGTACATAGTACATCACGTTAAAAGTATGTCGAAGATAAATGATAAATTATCATTGATCGAGGGACTGTAGACAGAATACTTGAACATACAATACCACTAAAAAAGGAAACTAGTGGAGTTCAATTTAACTTTGCTAAAGTGAAGGCTACCACCATTAAATTAAATAAATGCAAGTATCTAATGCCAGACAGGCAAACAGAAAGAATAAAACCAAACTTTTAAAAGTATCCAGTATCCACACAATTTGAGTAGAGAATCACTAAAGATCGCATCTTCCAATGCCTAAAATATCACATTAGGGCAAAGAAAGTGTGAACCTTGTTTTTAAGGTAAGTTTCCTCATGCGAATCCGCATTTGTGTCATCTTAGTTAATCTTTGCTTTGTTTTGTGCACAAGTAGCTTCGGCCAGTACATCTGTTAAATCATCAGCACTCGATGTTCAGAAAATGCGAGCAACATGACACAGATACAGCAAAATCAGTGAAATGATTCAATACCAGGTGCTTGTCAATTATTTCAAGTGCCTTCTCATAGTTTCTCGGCAATTTAACTCTTTCCCACAATTTATTGGGCATATGTGCCCTTTCTATAGTTTTCATATACAAATAAAAAACCCCTGCAAAATAAAAAAACCCAACATCCAGCAACGAAATGAACAATTGGAGCGGATCAAAATATAGGAACTCAAATTCAAAGCACTCAAGTTCTGTGATTAAATTGCACAAAAGCATACCTTCATGGTCGCGTATGGTGGCGTAGCGACTGTTAGCGAGAGGACAGGAGCTCCGATTGCAAATACCCGTCACATTATAAGGGTTTCGACAGAATATCCCAGTTTCGATTCTACACCAACGAAATCAACAGAGAGAAGAACCCTCACAGATCAAGACATAACCAAAAAAACTCAAACGACGGTTATAATTTAGGGTAAAAGCAGAAAAACGTTTACTTGGCCATGAAACTGCAATGCTTGTGCCTGATGACCTGCCATATGACCTCGTCGTGCTGCATTTTTCAAGCCTTGTAGTAAGTGGTACGAGAACGATAGCTCGTAGATGGTTATATTTCCACCAACTGGTTGATAATAATGCCCTGACTCAAGAACACCACTGGAAAGCTGAGGTTTAGCGATGGCCGAGGGAGTCTAGGGTTGGGTTTATATCCTATGAATGTAAAAATCCATTATCATCCGTCATCTATATGATATTAAATATTTTAGCCCTTTATTTATTTGGATTACCGCTTTACTCCTAAAACTTTCGGCGACTCATATAATTTTTTTTTTTTCATATAAAAAAAATTTGATTGGTTGAGGTTTGAAAATGTTTCTCTCCATTTCTCATATTTGCAAACGACTAAAGCATAGTTTGGTTCATGGAATAAGGGAATGATTGATAAAAATATCCCTTCTATTAGGTGTGACAATTTTTATTTAAGGATAAAATATATTTCAAATGACTTAATTACCCTCAATTTATAAATGATTTTTATAAATCTATGCTAGTTGGTAGAAATTAGAATCGAATAAATATTTTTATTTATTTTTATATATTATATAATATGATAATTATATAAATGAATTCGAGATAATTATATAAATAATTTTTATAAATCTTAACAAAATTATTAGTATCACCCGATTAACATTAAAAATTGATATTTGACTTGTCTCACAAAATCAAAGGCTCAATTATCATATTATATAATATATAAAATTAGATAAAAATAAATAAATCATGCAATCACTATCGATGTATGAACAAATAAAAAATATGAACTCAAGCAACAACTTTGAAATTATAAAATTTATTATGATAAGGTTAATTTTATCATTATAATCTAATATATAAATTTAATCAATCTTATTAAAATCATATCAAACATTAAATATAATATCCTACCTCTTATTTATCCTTAACTTATCCTTATATTATATATCACATTCTTATCCTTATAATTAATCTGTCACGATTTTCTGATTTCTAGTGCCACAAATCAAATGATCGTTCCCTTCTCCTGTTTGATTCAAATTCCGAACGAAAGGTAAAAACCTGGAGCCGAAAATACTTTTTACTTTATAACCCGCATTAAAAAAAGAAAAAAGAGTTTTAAGTAACTTGTACCACTGTGTCTGTGATTGATTAGTTAGCTTTAGGATGAAGCACTACTGCTCCCAAACTTCATGGGGCAAGTGTCTGGACTTACTGTTTTATTTGGAAGATGTTTATATCATTACTTACCAGCCACTGCTTCCAAATTATTTATAATCAAGAATTTAATTTTCCAGCACTTCCAACCCGGGAAGATAATCTCAGGAGGCCGTACATCCATCACGGAAAGTAACCTGGCGATCGATCGAGAGTGAAAAAATTTGTCCGAAAATAAATATAATGTGGTCTTCATCAAATCCTAATAAAGTCCTGGACAGGTCCTTGTGACCAAAAAATAAGCACAAAGATGAAGGATACACACAATTCCAGACCAATGTTATGCAGAAAAATATTCCGATTCAATTCGTTTTGGAAACGAATGACATGTCAACATTCACTGCAAGAGAAGCGTTGATTCTGCTATATGTGAAGTTAACGGATGATCTTCATAGCCGCCCCACTCGTAATCTCTCATTGAGAAGGAAAAAATACAAAAGAAAAAGAAAAATATCATGTGTATATATCTTAAATACCAAATGACAATCTGATCTTGGCAATTTGTGGTGGTGTTTTAAGGTGATATACTGTTCAGCCGTCTTTGAAGCTCCTCGACAAGGTTGCTTCTGGGAACTTCATGCTCAGTAGCAGCAGCTAAATCTTTCAGTTTTACGATTCCTTCATTCAATTCACGTTCTCCTACAATCACCATAAACGGTATCCTGGATTCTCGGGCACGGTCAATGTGCTTCATCACTCTCTTATTGATCATAACTTCAGCTTTCAGCTTGGCACCCCACAGTTCACTCACTAATTCCGCACCCAAGGATAAATCATCACCAAGAATGCTCACAAGGACCTGAGTTTCAGTTGCTCGGATTTCCTGACAAGGGATAGAATTCAATGTCCTTATAGTTTTTACAAATACCCCAAATTTACAAACCCAGATGGCACAAAATCATACTAGGGCAACACCTCAACGGAAAGTCGAGTAAATGAATTTGCAGCATGCTCGTATGGTGATAATAGAGGTGAAATATTTTAATGTAAGTTGAATTTGTGACAGAAATAACAGTTTATACCAGGTTTCTATCTTTTTGTAGCTGCTCCATTATCGTGAATACTCTTTCTATTCCTAAGCTGATTCCAACTGCAGGAACCTGCTTCGTCCCAAACATGCCAATGAGATTGTCATAACGTCCGCCAGCAGCAATTGAACCCACCTGCAGATAAATGCTTTAATACAGATATTTGGAAGGAATTAAATTAGGCTAATGCAATAACAATAAAGAAAATATAGATAAGAACGAGGAGCTTGTTAAGGCTAAAAAAAAAGCATCTCATTAAGTTGAATGGGTATTTTTGTATTCAAGGACAAGTATTTGCACTTTTTATAGATAAATATGCCAACAGGTATTTTAGATAAACATACCAAAGATGAAGAATAGTTTTACTACAGAATTTTGAAAATACCTGCGTAGCGCCTTTAAAAACAGCTTCAAATATGACTCCAGTATAGTAATCCAAACCTCTTGCAAGACTCAAATCAAAAACTATTTTTTTATTGGACTTGGACTTCTCCAAAGCTTTGAACAAAATCTCCAATTCATCCAAAGCAAGCTCAGCTTCCCTGTTTTTTAAAAACTCACTGCCTTCCTGTTTTAGCATGTTCAATAATTCCACCGGTGAGCCCCTGTGTTTAACAAAAGTTCCAATCTTCTCTGCAATCTCCTTAGTTAGCCCTTTTTCTTCAACCTACACAAGTGACATGAATGGGTGATCTGTCTCAGCAAGCATTCACTAGAGGACATGCTCTAAAATCCTCCAAACCAGTTATGGCAAAATCAGGACAATATAAAATAATGTTAACACCACTTAAAAGGAACTACGGAGACAATAAATGAGAACAAGATCCTGAAACTCACCATTTCTCTCTTTATCTGATCAAATGTCTGTTTGTCTAGCTTGTCAATACTTGAGCAAATAGTTCTAAATTTTGCTTGCGGCACCCCACAAATGGCCAACATTCCATCGAGCAACTTCCGGTGATTCAACTTAACCTGGAAAAGTTACAATTTTAAGTTAAGTTTAAACACTAAAAAAGTTCTTATGAAACTACTTAGAGATTTTTATGAAAAACAACTTTAAGATGATGAATGTCAGTGAACCGAGCACGAGCAAAGAACAACAAAAACAAATGACTTTCACCGGTTTTGATTTTATTTATGCCAGCTACTAGGGTAATTAATGTTGCTTTTATGATTTCAATTACCTCATAATCCCCAATATCTAGCTCATCTAGCAACTCTGTCAATATTTTTACGACCTCAAAGTCTGGCCCCATTTTCTCAAATTGACCCGCAATATCAAAGTCACACTGATAAAATTCACGGTATCGCCCCTTCGATGGATTGTCCCTTCGGTAGACCTTTGCAATTTGATATCTTTTGAATGATGTTATACCATTCATAGCAACAAATCGAGCGAATGGAACTGTCAGATCATAACGAAGTGAACAGAGTTCTCCACCCTGCCAACATAGGTATGAAACAAATTTAGATCTAAACAAACAAAAGAATAGAATACAAAGGATTCGGTGCATAGATTTCGCTAAATGTTATCATAATAACTATGCTCCAGGCAACGGTGCCATAGCATACATGTTTATACATGAATTTTGAATCATGAGTGGAGCATTTAGTTTGAAAAGACAACTAAAAAAAGCTAAAAAAAAAATGTTCTCATTATAAATGTGTGATAAAACTTGGTAGCACAATTTTGTTTGAAAAAGTCAGTGTGGAAACAAATGGCTTACCTGATCAGCTAAATCATATATCAACTTTGAGTCTTCACCGTACTTTCCCATAAGAGTCTCTCTCAATTCAAAGGCAGGCGTATCTAAGGCCATGGCACCGTGCCTCTTGAAAACCTCGACTATTATCGAGAATGCTCTCTCTCTGACAGCCATCTGCTCCTTTGCAAAATCACGAGTACCCTAAGTAACATCACAGTACAAAATTATTAAATTCATATCAAAACTTATCATTTCCTGATTCCTTACGACTACTTTTTGACATGTTTTGCACTAAAATTTCTAAAACTATGCAACAAATGCAGAACTCATGTCCAAACCATATATTTTCAATTTTACTCTAAAACAAAAATTCTTATAATATTACTTATTATATTCTCCAACAAATCTTTTATTTCACAATTATCCATTTATTAACACAGTTACGAATTAATTTTTACCAAATTCTATTTAAATCCCATTCCTTATTTATATAAAATAAACTACTTAAAATAATTATAATTATAATTATATTAAAATTAATTAAAATTATGTTATAAATATTACTTTCAAAAAAATTTAGAAAGAAAAACTGCCCCGACTCGACATTTAGCTGCGGAGGGCGCCAGCCACAGTTGTACTCAATACTATCTGCACCATTATACCTTCGGGAGCTTGGGAAGTCTTCGACTCTCATTGCTTTCCACGATTTCTCTGATCTTCTTCAAAAGATGATCATAACCAGAATCTACTGGGTCCATCGAGGAAAGGAAATTCTCAGAAAATTTATCCAAGTCAAAATTTGTTGCTTCGCCCAGAAGCCGGTCCTTGATGAACTGAATGAGAGCATTAGTTCCTTTCCCCAGTTGGACCTTCCTTTTCTTATCAAACTTCTTTTCTGTTTTGGAGCTATCTGCAGTCAGAGGCCCATTCAAACTTCCGATGTCGGATTGATTTTTCTCAACCAGCTCGCTTCCTTCAAGGGAAACAAATGCAACTACAGCCTCCCAAGAAACAACCTTCCTCACGGCATCTAGTAATTCATAAATTTTATGCACGAACAAAAGGGAATCCTTATTTCGAAGTGCGGCCTGTGAAGATTCACACAGTTCTTCCAAAAGCTCGATCCTTGGACATTTAGCATCCAACATATTAGACAAACGAGATGTCAGATCCTTATTCGACATCGAATTGGTAACGATGAGCTTTATTCGTTGACAACTTAAGTCCCCCAAGTTCCAGAGAGACAAAGCCAAAGACGACAATGCAGTGGCCATGGCCTTGGGTGAACCAACTCTAAAACCTGAGTTTAATTGAACTCTAGTTTTCGAGTGGAGCAACCTCAAAATCTCCCTAAAATTCCCATGGACCGAAGGAATCTCCGCCACAGCAGAGTCCACTGGCTTCTTTCCTGAATTAACGAGCTTGGAGCCGTTAAAAAAGACTTTAAAATCCGCAGCCACAGCAACATCGTCCTTGGCTGAAGAACCATCACCAGAATCGATCAAGTTAAAGGGCGAACCATCAGCTCCCAAAGCCTCGCATGAAATAGCAGCAACGGCGTCAGCAACAGTCGATACGCCGGAAGAGCAGTGGTCTATCAAAGCGGAAACGCCATCGATCGCCGCCATTGCGTAATCTACGACGCCCACTTCATTAAAAACGGCGCCTTCTAGGTTGTAATCGGAACTCCTGGCATCTTGTTCAATAATTTGGAGAAGCTGCGAAGAGGCGGATGCAGAGGAAGAGGAAAGTAGTACCTTGCTCAAAAGGAGAAGCAAGGAAGCCCTGAATTCCTCCAGGGAAAAGTAATTGGGAATTGAAAATGAAAGATTACTGGTGGAATTGGAAGTCACAGTAGGGCGTCTGGAAAGAGCAGAGGGATCGATGGTGATACGAGAAATGCCGTGTGCAACCTCAAACACGTCCGAGGATGTGAGTAACGAACCCTTCCCACCAAGTGTCACCAGCCGTCTCGCCGTCGCCGCCATTGCTGCTGCAGGTGGAGCGAGAAGACCAAATGAGGAGGTATGGTACACGAACTGCATTGGCCAGCCCAATTTGAAAACTAAACCCACTTCGTCAAATGGGCCTATCAATACCTTCGGGCCCCAATACTGAATTGGGTGTAACATCCTCAATCCACTTATTCTGTTCCACTTTAATATGGGTGTTTTCAATTATGCGACACAAACAAGGATGGTAATGAGCCGGATTTTGGTATTATTTTATTACAAGTTTTCATATACATTTATTATATCTGTCATACTCTCTTTCACCCGGATCTGATATCGAATTCTTTTCTCAACTTGACAGAGTTCCAGACTCGCTTCTCCGCCGATTGTAATAAAAAAAATAAAGTTGATATTGAAAGTTTGGAAGTAGTTGGTTTGTTCATACCTCAAATTATCACAATATACATTCCGATTTTTCAAACAATAACATTCTAAATTTTGTTAGATTTCTAATTCTTTTTTATTATCGCTTCTATTCTAATTCAAGATTAAAGTGATATTATTCATATTCCTAAAGATTACAATATAAATCTATAGTAACATCTGAAATGCCAAAAAATAATAACTGCACCATGTCAAGTGAAATATTGGCTATTAAACAAGAATGAATAATTGCCATTGCTTTTCTCTGTGAAAAGAGCGACATGTCATGAAGCCAACTCTATACTTCTCAATGGAAAGAATCCAAGAACCACCACGATGGACAAAGAAATCTCTTCACCGAGAAACATGTAGCCTCCATCCTCGTGTCAAAAAAAGCCGAGGAGCTTAACCGCTGTAGAATCCCAATTTAGACTACCGGGGTGACTCTAGATATGATTGAGAGTATTAATGGTCATTGTCTTCTGCTTATGTCATATGATTCAAACCTTGTAGGAGCGAACGCGTGTCTTTCTTTAAGTAAATATCTGCTGGCTATGCAGATCAAGCAACAGCATCTGCCTGCCTTCTGATTAATCGTGCATACAAGCCATCTCTTTGTAGAAGCTCCAAGTGGTTACCCATCTAAAATTGTGCTTGGAATCCATGAAAGAAGCAAGATGAACGAATCATGTATCATTTAAAATCAAGCACCGATACATACCTCGACAATTTTGCCACCATCCATCACTATTATTCTATCCGCGGCTTGGATTGTTGAAAGCCTGTGCAAGGAAGTCACCAACAAAAAAGTTTTCAGCTAGCTTACATAAATAATGGTAAACTCAAGTTGTTAGAAGAGTAATCATATAAAGCCATTCATATATCCCCACAATCTGATACAGGACAGCTCATTACACGGCCGTTAGACAACTAACCTATGAGCAATTATGACAACCGTTCTCTTGGTTTCTTGTCCACTTTGCACTGATCGGAGAATCCCCTATATACAACAACAAGTCAGTGAATAAGTGTGCAAACATTTTTTCTACTTCCTCACGGGCCCATTTTTACCTTAACATTGTGCTCGCTTTCAGCATCCAATGCACTAGTAGCTTCATCAAGAATCAAGATACTAGGATCTCTAAGAACGGCCCTAGCAATTGCAATTCGTTGCTTTTGTCCCCCACTGAGCAAATCATCATCGACGAGTGTTTGGTAACCATTAGGAAGAGACAAGATGAATTCGTGGGCGGAGGCTTGCTTAGCTGCCCATTCCACATCCTGCTGGCTAATACTTCGGGGACATCCATATCTTATATTTGAACTTACATCCATACGGAAGAGGCGAGGTTCCTACTTAGATGAAAAACAAACGATACGTTTTACAGTAACTTATATTTTGTTCAGGATAAAAGTTGCTCCAAAGTACCTGTCCCACGTATCCGATTCTTTCTCTCAGCCACTTAATGTTCAGTCCTTTCAGAGGGTAGCCATCAATCAGTATCTACACTTGAGACAAGAACTATTAATAAAACTTACAACCAACACAAACCGCCACAAAGTGAAATTGTCCGACACAAATATATTTCTTAACTTACATGAACAAAGGTCTACTTTCGAACAATACCTGACCCTTGGTAGGTTCATAAAGACGAAGTAGAAGGTTCACTATAGTGCTCTTTCCACTACCACTGAGGCCGACCTTGAAAAATTATCGTAGCGAAGAGGTAATTTCATGTCTCGAGGTCATTATATAAAAAATAATAAATCAAGGGATACAAAATCCACAAAATATCCAGAGAGTTTTCTAGTACTTTCACAACTTACAAAAAAGTTGTAACACTTCACAACTTTAAAAAAAGTACACTCACAATAGCAACTACTTCCCCAGGATGCAGCACTAGGTTGAAATCTTGCAGTACAGAAACCTGTTCTCTTGGGGAAAAAGATATAAATCATAACAAAGACAAAATTCAAGCTCCATTGAACAAAGAAGGGACATCACGATATTGCATTTTTCCATCGCAGTGTAAATTGAAAAAATATAGTGGTAGACAATTTTGTAATATTGAACTTGTAGTGGACAAATTTTCTCGGTACAATTAGCCAATTATAAACTATCAAGAATCAGCTTAGCTCCGAGGAATGGATGGACAGGCAGATACGTCAAAATCGAAAGCAACTTATACAACTCATAAAAATATTGCGGTGATGTTAGCTCTTATTGTTGTCGATAAATCTAAATATAGGCTTTTCTACTTTCTAAGAAATACACAAGCAGCTGAATAGTCTGAATTTTCTAGTATTTAAAACTGGAAGACGTGAATCATGGACTTATCGTATACCATAAAGTCGTTCCTACAGACAGGGGCAAAAGTCCCACCCCCCCAAATTAAATAAAAAATTGAAATTTTATGTCTTTTTCCTTAAATTGAGTTCTCTTCACCCCCTTGGCGCTGTATACCCTCGTCCTAAATCCATAGTCTGCTTCTGCCTATGCTCTATGTAGTATGCAAGAAAGAGAGCTTCATGGTATACAAGAAAACAAATTTTGACAATGTCAGATATGAAAATCTCACCGAGGTTCTTGATGGATAGTAAAAGGTCACATCACTAAATTCAACTTGTCCCTTCAACTTTTGCAACTTTGATCCTGGAACATGTTAAGATTGACTAACTGACTAAAGAAAAAGTAAATAAATATGAATATGAGGTTTTGAGTAAATTGTACAAAGTCATAACATAATCATTAACAAAAAAATTACTTTTTCCGGATATGCTGCATTAATAGACTACTTAAATATTCAGATTAAGTGTTGAGAAGTGCATGCCTTCTGCAGTAAACTGATCGCTAGGTGAAAGATCCATCAATTGAAAAACTTTTTCGCTTGCTCCTACGGACTGCATCAATGACGATAAATTGTCTCCAATCCACCATGTCGAATAGATTAGCCATTCACTGTACAATACGAACTTGGTAAGCTGCTCCGCCGTAATATGACCAGCAATAATAGACATTCCTCCTATCAGCACAGCAATAACCTATGAAATTCAACACTTCTAAGCAATAAGCATCAAACAGAACTACGCATCCATGAATTGAGACCATAAATATTTCCATTTTACATATTTACTAGGAGAGCACAATCCAGATATAAACTAAGCAAAAAAAGGAGGACAGCAAGGAGTTTTCTCATTAAATTACTTAACCTGTGTTGAGTGATACAGAGTGTTGAAGCTGAAATTCCAAACCCCATAAGCAGCACTTTGTCGTAAGCTAATGTCAGCTAGTTTCTCTAACCATTTTTTATATCTATACATCATGAAAAGTAGATACTTTTCACATCGCTGTAACGTCAAAATTAATATATCATCAAAAAGTTACAGTGGAAGTCACCTTCCAAATTCTAGTTTCTCTGTTCCGTAAACTCGAATGGTTCTCATTAAAGAAAATGTCTCTTGCGCAACCTACACGGGAACACATGGACAGTATATAATATGTGACAATTAGGCAACTAGGTGCAGTGCAGATGAACTATTAACTAAGATAATCTTGATTTTACTTCATTGGCAGAAGCCGTGAACTCTTGAATTAACTTAGCAGATTTCTTCTGATACCTGTAAGAGAAGATAATCATCAATGCAACTAAAGCTAAACTAAATCTAACAATATAAATAAATATGTGTAAACGGTGAAGTTAGAATAATCTAGGAGTGAGAATCAGTTTCATTTAAATACTATCATCAAAGATCTCTTCTGTTATTTGTTGTCATCAAATGCAATCAAAGATCACATATTTTCCTGAAGATCAGTGAGCACACGAAAAGTAGCCAACAAATTCTTACATGCCATATACAAGCATGATGCTCAAGAGTGAGGCACAAATGCCCAATACAAATAATCCAAGTGGCAGTGACAGAATCAACAGATAGATCAAAGCGCCGGTCCCCTATACAAAGAAAAATTGTTATCACTTGATACCCAATCTGGAGAATATATGTTATATAACAAACCAACCTGAAGTACATTCCGCAATATGAGATTTAGGTCATTTCCTATGACGCGAGAAACTTGTTGGCAGTCAGACCCAAGCCTACTCGTCAAACCACCTACTGTTTCTGAGTCAAAAAATGATGTATCCTACAAAGAATGTACATGGAATGAATAAATAGCACATATATTATTCACAAAACAATCAAGCTACGAGGATGCAGATGAAAAGACGGAATATTCCATAAACAAGTAGGTTAGCCCAACAACCTGAAGAAGAAGGGTGGAGTATACTCTTTCCCTCAGTCGCTTTACCTAACCATTGAGATCAAACCATATAGTTACCATACCATGAGTTAAAATAAGATAAATAAATATCATGATAATATATGTGCAAAAGATTTTGAACAAATTGGCTTTTGTGTATAAACTGGGAGGAGCCATGGTATGTGAAAATATTAGATGATAAACTCCACTGTCAACTTCTTCAACAAGAAATGAATGGATTTGCTCTCCTGCTATCAAGAAATACCACACCCTTTTATAAGAACTAATTATTTGTGAGCTATGGCACTGAAGCTCTCTCTTTGGCTAGTTTGGATAGAAAATTCAACAAGATCAGCCATTTAAAGAGCTTTTAGAAATAGTTTTAAGTTTAGTAATAGTAAAAAAAAGCTTTTCTTTCTTTTTCAAGGAAAGGCTCAAGCAGAAACTCAAAAGTCACATTTTCCATCTTCTGAAAAAGTGGTTTTAATTCGGCTTCTCCATTGAAACACAAATATTTTTTTAAGCAAAAAACTATTTTAATAAGAGTTACTCAATCCAAATGTACTCTTTGACTGACTTATCTATATCTTATTTATGTAAGTTCCTTCGAGAAAAGAAAATAACAACAGCAACTTGCTAGTAATATTTTATCTTTTCTTTGCAGAACGTGTGGCAGCCTCGCTGTTCTCTTGCTACATTCCAATGGATTCAAACGTCAAAAGATGATGTAGGTTAAAGAACATAATGGTCAGAGTACTCACTAGGATCATATTCGCAATGCCAAACATGCAACCACGTATGCCACTGTAAGTTTAAAATATTGAACAAGATCAGCAGTATATACAACCAAATGTGTAACGTGTACAGGTTTAAGGCCAGCAACCCAATATTGCATAATACAATAAGGGGGACACTGCAGTTTAGATGTCAACCTGCATACTCCTGCCATAATACATAGCATAACCAGTAGGCGCACATTCTGATGGAACAGAGCAGTTTTACTACTTTCAGCAGAAAAGATTGACGCAGTCAGGTAATGTGGAATGGATATCTCTGAAAGCTGAAGCATAAGAACGAGATTCAGGAAGGAAAGAATCCAGGACAAAACAAACAACACTTCATGCTTTACAATCAGTCAAAACAAACCAAATAAAGCTAAAACACTTCAAAACTTCTGAAAAGATAATTGCGTTTGAACTAGGAGGCAACCATCATATCATCAGCAAAACTAATCACTCTAACAGCTTTAATTTGGAGTCCCTAAACTTTTGAATATTCCTGACTGCTTGTAATTTTCTGAAAAAATACAATTTTGTCGACCTAAACAACATAACAAAGCATATTTTTTTAACATATGAATACAACTCGAGTCCATATCACAGTTCTTTAACACAACTAAGAATTTAATACTGAACGTCACATACAGCTGCAACAATGAGTGTGGCAAAAGCCGTATAAACAACCCATCGATCCTGGGCTATCAACTCCCACATTTTCTGAAGAGCCCGTAAAACTGTCACCGGTTTAGACGTAAGCCCAAGATCAATATCCTCACTAGAGAGCCTCCACCACTCTCCACCGGGAAAAATTTCTCTCACAAGTTTAATCCAATTCTTCAATTTATCGCTCAAAGCTACTTGTGCGTACTCTTCGGATGATTTACTGTCATCACTGCTAATAGGGTACCCATTTACTGAAGCTGATTTTACCCGGAAAATGCAATGGTAAGTTTTGTAAGAAGAAAACAACTGGAGTTGGGACTTTTCTTGGTTGACGTGGGCTCTTATAAATCGAACTTTTGAAGGGATTCTTCTTTGTCGGAGTGGAAACACGAGAAGGGGTTGAAGATTGCATATTGCGAGGGCCATCAGTGATAATTTTACTGGAAATTACAGGGGTTGCCCTTTCTCTATGCACCAGAAATGTAAGTTGTTTCTTGCGGGTGTGTTGTATCGATGAGGCACCACACAACGGATTGCGCGTCGTGTAGAAAGACGTCATGTTATTCACAGACCTCGAACGCTCGAAATTTGGATTTTGTGAGAAATGTTCCCACTATGATATTTCAATACTCATTTTGTCCTCCGTCGTTATTTTTTAGTTGGCACGAATGAAAGTATTTTGTGATTTAATTTTAGTCATCTATTATATCTAAAAGTAGTAGAGTTTTTTGTGACAAGTAATATTTCCATATAAAAATAATAATTTTTTTTATAAATAACTCAAATAAGAAGAATTATGTCTCGTAAAACTGAGACGTGAGCCAATCACACTTTGTGTTATAAAAAATGACATTCTACATTATATTGACAATATACTCTCCAAATTTTGGGTTTCAAAAAAAATTGTTGACCGAGTCTATTTTTAATTAATATCTCTCGAAGCTTCATCGACTATTTCCATGGTCATCTTTCTCTCATTTTTTTTTAATTTTATAATATTATCTATTAAAAAAGTAATTATTGAAAAGATTTATATGTATTATTAGATAAGTAAATGGGATGTGTATGGAGCGGGTATGGCTAAATCCAAAATCTGCCTCATGAAGAAAACTTTGACATATTATTCATCACACTCCGGTTAAATGTTCTTCGGACATGTCCCACCCCGAATATGAAACGTAGCCGGGTAGACCCGTGAACCAAATTTTTTAAAAACAAGAACATTAATCTTTCTTCTCACATGATTGAATTATGAAACAGACAAACCTCTAAATACAACACAATAGAAAACTAATTCATGTCTTCGGCCACATTTAATAATAATAAACAAAGTATTTTTAAGACATAATAAATTGCATAAAAAAAAAGAGTTACTAGCTCACCAAAAAAAATCTTGACATCCCCAAAAATAAGTCATAACATTATTTAAACAGATCAATATAAAATCAGCGAATAGACAATTTTTCGGACATATTCTCCGAGATAATAATAATATATATAAAAAGAGATAAAGTACATTGAGAAAAGAGTGAGTCTCATATTAGATCGTCTCACGGATCTTAATCTGTGAGACAGGTCAACTCTACTCATATTCACAATAAAAAGTAATACTTTTATCATAAAAAATACTTTTTCATGGATGACCCAAATAAGAGATCCGTCTCACAAATACGACCCGTAAGACCGTCTCACACAAGTTTTTGTCTTGAAAAAAATAAAACTATAATTTATAACTGTAAAATGATGTAGAGTGGGTCTCATGTGAGACCATCTCATGGATCATAATCTGTGAGACGGATCAACCCTACTCATATTCACAATAAAAAGTAATACTCTTAGTATAAAAAGTAATTTTTTTTATCGGTGACCCAAATAAGAGATCCGTCTCACAAATACGACTCGTGAGACCGTCTTACACAAGTTTTTGTCAAAGATGTAATTTAAAGAGAAAAAAGTATAGTAACAAAATTAAAATTAATGTACAATAACAAAATAAAACTGTGATTATTTATCTTTCATTTCACTCCACAATCATCTTCACGAGCATCTCAATGTCTCCAAAGGCTTCGGATGACCAACTATTCTATCATTATTGCTAAAAACAGATTCAAATACAACAGTTGACATAAAAATAACTAAGACCGTTATGATTGAGGTGAGCTAGTAAAAAATGAAAATTATTAAAACTAAAACTCATTTATATACACATATATAGGGCGGGTCTATAGGTATTATATGACTCATGACCCGCTCTATACCCGGATGAGTCTGAAAAATTGAACTCGAGACCTACTGTATGACTCATTTAGTATGTCCAAACTCGTCCCATACAGGTGCGGGTCCATTGCGGGTTTTACTGGCGCGGGTCTATTACGAGTACGAGGAAAACTCGGACCTATTAACATCTCAGTGTATTCTCGAAATATTATTTGATTTTAATAATAATTCTGTTCTAAAACAATTTATTATTTTTCGACTTAATAATGTCTAATGAGACAGAGGTAAGAAGTCGGAAACAACAGTCTACTATCCAGTCTTCCCAACACGTCAACCACATAGATTCCTTGATCCAACCGAAAATTCCAGTTCAAAATTCCTCTAAAATCCGCCTGCTTACTTTCTTCATTCATCCACAATGGCGGCTGCAATAACCCCTCCAAAACTACAACCCCAAGATAACCACAAAGCAATCGAGCATCAAGAAAAGCGAATCGAAGATGTCTTGTCGTTCCCGATCCTTCTATCCGATAAGATTCACGAATCAGTGAAGGAAGCAAAGTTCTTCAAATTCGAGTGCTCCGAGGTTGGAAAACAAGTCGAACGTCTCTGCCAGATGCTCCGCTCTGCCGCCCGTCTCGCCACCTCCAACGCCGCCGGAAGCACCTTCTATGACCGACCCCTCCGGCGCATCGCAGATGACGTGTCCAAGAATCTTGAAAAATCAAGAACCCTAGTCAACAAATGCCGGAGGCGGAATATCCTCCGCCGCGTCATGACAATAGTCTCCGCCGCTGATTTTCGGAAGTTGCTCAATCTTCTGGACTCATCTGTTGCTGATATGAGGTGGGTTTTAAGCATAGTGGACGGAGGTATTGTTCTTACATTGCCTCCCGTTGCTAGTAACGATCCTATACTTTCTTGGGTTTGGTCATTTATTTCCGCGTTGTATGTGGGACAATTGCAAGATAAAATCGAAGCTGCCAATGAATTAGCTTCTTTAGCTAGGGATAATGATAGAAATAAACAGATGATAGTTGATGAAAGGGGAGTTCTGCCTTTACTAAAGCTCTTAAAAGATAGCTCCTCAGAAGAAGGCCAAATTGCAGCAGCCACCGCACTTTATCATCTAGCTGATAATGCTGATAGGGTCCAAGTTATAGCCAGTGAGTTAGGAACTCTCGCAATTGTTCAAGTTTTAAGCGAGTCACCAATGAGGGTTCAAACAAGGGTGGCAAAGTTAGTGGCGAGAATGGCTGAAAACTCCCTTCTTGTTCGGGAAGGTTTCGCTGAGGAGAACGTGATTAGGCCGCTTGTGACGATTTTAGCATTTGATTTATTTGTTGATGATTCTAAGCTCAAATTTGGGAAACAAAGTATTCATTCTATCGTTCAGATTAACCAAGAATTTGAAAAGAAGAATATATACAAGCCAGGGATTGGGATCATCGCCTTTGCATAATCATTACTCGGTTAGAGGTAATCATCAGAAGGAGAGGGAGAATGAGAAGCCAGAGGTGAAACTTATGCTTAAAATTAGTTGTGCAGAGGCATTATGGATGTTGGCAAGGGGGAGCGTGTTAAATAGTCGGAGGATCTCAGAGACTAAAGGGTTGCTTTGTTTGGCTAAGCTTGTTGAGACGGAAGAGGGGGAGCTGTTGAGCAATTGCTTGATGACAATAATGGAGATAACTGCTGCGGCTGAATCTAATGCAGACCTCAGAAGATCGACTTTCAAAACAAATTCTCCAGCTGCTAAGGCAGTTGTGGACCAGCTTCTAAAGGTGATTAATAATGCTGATCAGCCAACGTTGCAATTTGCAGCTATACGGGCTATAGGTTACTTGGCTCGAACATTTCCAGCCAGGGAGACAAGGGTCATTGGTCCCTTAGTCATACAACTTAGCCACAAGAATCAGGATGTGGCTACAGAAGCCGTTATTTCACTTGTGAAGTTTGTGTCTTCCGAGAATTTTCTTTGTGTAGAACATTCTAAGACAATTATCGAATTTAGAGGCGTTCCTCCTCTAATGAGATTGTTGAGGGGAGATGGAAGGACACGGTTGCATGGTCTAATTCTTCTCTGTTATCTTGCGATTCATGCTGGAAAGAGTGAAGATTTGGATAGGTCGGGGGTACTTAATGTTTTGGAGGGGGTGGACCGAGTATTTGTTGTTCATCATCCTGAATTGAGAGAACTGATACCCCAGGCAATATACCATCTAAGTGTGTTTCACCAGTCCCACTCTGGTGTGCTTAATACAAGGCAGTTTTAGGTCACGTTTATTGAAGTTTTTGTTAATAGGAAAGGGATTGCATAAAGAGCTATTGTTTAATTATGCTGAAGTTGTCAGGGGAGTGATGCACTATCGCGTTTGAGCCCTATTCTTTGGGATTTTTAATTCCATTGCTTGATAATTTGCAGCAGAAATCACACATTTATCAGTTTCTCCCCTGTTTCTAGTAACTTTTGTGAAATGGTTTTTTGGATTATTTATGCAATTATGGCACACACTAAATCTGATATATAGCTAATAAACAGAGTAATATGCAATCGTTCTAGTTTTCTATCAAAAAATAATAATAATATGCAATCGTTCATTTTAATCAAGCACATGATTTAAACTAATGAAACAAAGCTGCTTCTAATGAAACACAGCTGCTTTCTTGATTTAAAACTCATGAATATGTAACCTAGGTTCCAATGCTCATCAATTTACTCGAACTCCAGATATAAAATTAATTTTTATAAAGTTTTATTTGAACTCTTATTACATAAAAAAATTTTGTGAAAAAATTATTACATAAGATTCTGAGGTCTACCTGAGAGAATAACTTGAAATTTCAAACTTTTAAAGCTGGAGCAACTTGGTACATACGAAAGTTGAATTCGAGCATAATATAATGATGGATCGAGTTTGAGTCGATCAGATATGCAAGCTCGAATTCACTGCTCGAGAACAATTAAACATTAAGCACTCTCTACTCTTGAGAATTACCACAAGATACAAATAATTCTCTACCTTTTACCATATAAGCCAATTTGATACATGACCAACTTTATAGCCACAATCAGTAAAAAAGGATCAAGTTTCGTACAATTCACATTACACAGGGTATTCTCAGTAGAAGCAACTCAGTATATACATAATGAAGAGCTATCCTAGGTACGAAATATGCAAGTAAAAGTGTCAAACAAAGATTCAGGAAGTGGAAGGCAAAGCACGCCAATTGTCAGCAAGAAACATTGCTCTATTGAATGACGATGAAGAAAGTTGCTGAAGTATAACGTTTTTCACAGGAGCTGCAGCCCTCTCGCCAGACCTCGTTGCCAGCTCTAGGTACACCACAGCCTTCAGCATCTCCCCTTCCTGTGCAAGTAGTAATGCAATCTCAATGAATTAAATAAACCGATATACGTGCGTGTGTGTGTGTGTGTGTGTGGGGGGGGGGGGGGGGGGGTATCATGCTGCTACCAAGTGATGGCACAACGAGAGAGAATGAAACGAGGTCTTTTATTTATTTATTTATTTATTACAACGGAGGTGGGGTCTTTTGCTTTTACGTGGAATCGAACCCAAGCCTCTTCCTATCGGGAAAGATTTATGATACTACACCACATGGAGTGTTGGCGAAATGCAGTCTATTATTTAGAAAGAATAAAGATTTTATTCCAATAAAGTAGAGGGCATCACGAAATACTTTCATAAATGATTATAGAGGACGTTGGCTACGTACAGAAAAGAGACCCAGTCCATGCTCGAACTGAGCTTTGCTATGGCCACGATCAGCGGCCCTCTTCATCCATTTTCTTGCTAACCTATGGGATTGTGCTAAACCTTCACCCAGTGAGTAGCAAAGAGATGTATTATACATAGCACGTACATATCCCCCTTCAGCAGCTCTCAGATACCAACGGGCCTGTCAAAATTTAATAATCCATAAAGAAAAGAATTGGAGGAATCAATGTAAGAAAACGAGATCCAGTGGCCAAAAAATATACAGAGATAAGGAAAGAAAGAGGTAAAGATGGGCTAAATGATACCGCTGCTTGGAGACTTTGTTTAACCCCTCGACCTTGATGTAAGGAAAGTGCCAGTTGGTATTGAGCCCGAACATGGCCAGCGATGGAAGCCCTGTGTAACCATTCAATCGCCTCTTTCGTGTTTGGAGGATTAGCTGCATTATACACAATCTTCAAAACATGATGAAAAAATCAAGTCCATCGGATCTCTGATAGTGAAACCAGTTAAATACATCTATAACTGGACTACCATATTGTATTTTTGAAGCCTTGTTAAGAAGAAAAATGGCTATTATCAATACAAATTGGTGATGTTTTAATCCAAATGGAATGAGGAATGTTAGTCATCTCCGGTTTCCCATTTCACTGAAAGTAGAAAATTGATGACGCTCACTGGTAAAATTAGTACTAGTACTTCCTGGCAGAGAGAGCTGATATAATTTTATTTTTTCATTCAAGCATATATTTAGGAGTACAAAAAACATAGTAATTCGGAACATCGGCTACCAGCTTAAAAGATTTGGACCACCGCTATCTTTTACTCCCCAATCTAAAATATTCTTCAAAATGGCTAGGGTCAATATTGCATTCCTATAATCAAACAAGACAATACTGAAAGTGGAACCACTAACATAGCAGTTTATTTTCATGGTCAATATCACTAAATGCCGTTTTGTGACTATAAAATTTTGCATTTGGAAAAAAAACAAAGAAAACACTACTTGCAAGATAAACCATATTTTACTGACTGAAAATAAAAGGCAACAAAAAAGATTTCTAGCATATCGATGATAACCGGATGCTACTTTTATTTTTTCATTCAAGCATGGAAACAATACATATATAGGAGTGCAAAAAACAGAGCAATTTGGAACATCGGCTACCAGCTTAAAAGATTTGAACTACTGCTATCTTTTACTCCCCGGTCTAAAATATTGCTTCTTCAAAACAGCTAGGGTCAATATTGCATCCCTATAATCAAACAAGACAACACTGAAAGTGGAATCAGTAACATTGCACATTATTTTCATGGTTAATATCACTAAATGCGGCTTCAAGACTATGAAATTTAACATTTGAAAGAAAAAAAGAAAACACCACTCGCAAGATCAATCATATTTTACTGACTGAGAATAAAAGGCAACAAAAAAGATTTCTAGCATAAAGATGATATTCGGATGCTAACATAGACCTGCCTACACACTAAGTCCAAAACACCGCCACAAATGCATACTAAAATTTTATTCCTAGTCAACCGTCCATTTTAAAATACTCAAAATCGTGATCACAAGCCATACATTGGCATCAAAGGAAGACACGGCAAGTATGAAAGCCATAATAATCTTGAATTCTTTTACGACTCATCAAACAATAGTTTCAATACATGAACAAGAAGGAAGGAAAAAAGATTTCAGATCCTTCTACAAGCAAGGGAAATTCTTCTTTAGTTTTGTATTTAAAGAAAGGAAAAGGCAATCCCTTCCCTTGCCATTGATACATACCACCAAAACTACCACAGGGAGGTAAAGTGTTGCGTCTTAACAATTCAATACTCCTAAACTTCATATTTTCAACTCCTCATATTTGAAAGGCAGAAAATTGCTGGTAAAGAGGGAGGCAAGTCCATTTGGTTCTTCCCTTTTTCATCCATTTTCTTCCAAGGAAACACAGGTAAAGGCATAGCCTCCTTCAATCCACTTTTTGACCCCTCCAACCAAAATACCCTAAATACCCTGTCACATTTCTTAATGAAGCATGAATTTCTGGCTAGATGATAAAGAACATCAACCAAATTCCCAATTCAGAATGCAAATTGAGCCCACGAGGCACGTAATAAATTTCAATAATTTTTTAACAAAAACAAAATGATATCAAATTCAACCCTCAAGCACAAAAAAGAAGAAGAAGAAATTAAACAAAGTACCTTGCAAATACGAAAGAGCCAAATTACACTGTCCAGCTGGATCCCCAAGCTCGGCTGCTCTTCTATACCAAGAAATGCCCTCCTCCCTTCTCCCCAATTCCCAATAAATCAACCCCGCATCAACCATAGCAAGCGTGGAGCCACGCGCCGCACCTTTCAAGAAAGAATCCAAAGCCTTGCTCAAATTTGCCTTCATCCCCCCACGTCCATGCTTGAACCTCTTCCCCCATTTCAAGAATACCATCGCCTCGCGCAAGGGCTTAAGCGCGTCCCTCCACGCTCTGCAAACAAGGGAAGCAGCCCTCAAGTCCGGAAAAGTGAATGACGCCGTAATTCTCGCGAGAACATCATAAGGGAGCTCGGAAAAATCGGGGCTTTTGAACAAGGAAGATGGCGGGTTCGGTTTGGAAGTGAAGTATGAGAGGTAGATTTTGTAGGACTTGGTGAAATTTGATGAAGTTTGAGGTTTTCTTATGAAAGGGAGAGCTATGACGTGAGGGCTGTCTGATTTGCATGGCCATGTCTTCTGCTTCATGAGGATGAGTAGCGGCGGCTGAGTTTCGGGGCAGCGGACGTCGGTGGAGTGAGAGGGCAGGGGCATGGGAGTCACGTAAATTGAAACGTCAGACAAAGGCCTTGGCCTCGTGTGAAAGAAAGAAAGATAGAAAGAAAGAAAGCACGTTGAAGTGGGTTAATGAGATCTGAGCCAAGCGTCATTTCATTTTTACTGGTAAAATTTTATCACATATATAATTTTTTAAAAAAATAAGTTATATATATATATGACAAATCTGACATAAAAATAATGTCCACATAAATAAAATGAAATAAACCCATTGAAATATAAGATTTGTTTTTTCGAAAAAGGCTTGCATTTTATAAACTATACGAGGATTTATGTAATTTATGGAAGATCAATTATATTATCACTCTAATTCAATAATAATACTATCAAAACACGATCACCTACTAATAAAAATATATAATTATTCCAATGTAGATTTTATATAGCCAAACACAAATATAGGTAAATATGATTGTACTTAAATAATGGTAATAGGTTTGGGGAAATAAACGATGTTAAAAAGTCCAATTCGTGTACAAATATTTCATTTAGATGAAGACAAAAACACATTTGTAAAAGATAAATTTGGCCACTTGTATTATATTTTCTTTTGAGTTAAAAATAGAGCTACACGTTCAACTAAAGATTGAAAAAAATTTGCCGAAGTTGACCTGGGCCTTGTTGTTGACTATTTTCTCACTCAGATCTCATAATATAATTGGCCTTGTTCTCCTTTTGTTAAAAGATTTTCCAGAGGATTGATCACTCTCAAGTAACCAACACATGGGCTTGTGGTCTTTTCCCATTGTTTGGCAAAAGCCCAAACAATCAATCTTTCAGGTACTGTTTACAAAGTCAAGTTTCACCAGTAACACGGTTTTTAAAAGCAACAAATTAATTTATAAGAAGTTACGAAAGAAGTTAATATATAGTTTACTTCATTAATTTATAAGAAGTTACGAAAGAAGTTAATATATAGTTTACTTCATTTAATTTATAAGAAGTTTATAATTTACAACAAATTGATCTGTCTGTCACAGGTCTCTCTCTGGTAAAATGATTTTAAAATATATCCAGATTAAATTTTGTAATTTTAATTCGAAAAGAGTAGAAGGGAAACAAATTTAAAAAAACAAATAGTCCTTTCACTTCATTATCATGACATAAAATAAAAATATCTCAATATAAAAAAAGTATTAATTTTGTAAAAAAAAATCCAACCTCTTGAAATTGACAGCAACAAGCCTCCGACTCCATCTCCGAGACTAATAGCTGGCATATAATAAACAATAAATATGAGTATCGATGTAAGTAGACCTCTACCTAATCCTTTACCATATAATATAATAAAATATAAAAATTGTCACTTACCAAACTCTCCTTCGGCAAAGGTCAAAAACAAATCTCTAACTACTGTTTTTCAAGGTCAAACCTTACGACCCTCGATCATAAACACATATAAGACCTTTATTAAATTGTAACAGGAACCAAAATTTCGTGATGGGGACAAGATTTAAATTTCTTTAAACAATATTTATATGTTATTAAAAAAATTTTGCTGTCCTCCGTAGTTAACTACTAGGGGAGTGAATGGAAAAGAAAGTAAGAGAAATGATGATTTTTTTTTTTAGTGAAAGCAAATAAATTTTATTTATTTGAGAACAATTTTTTTGCTAGTGCTTCTTTCCATTTTTGTAAGGAAATAATCAGAAAAAAATATTCTTTTCCTCCCATTTCCAAACGAAACCAGTCTTATATTATTACTTATTGATTTTTGCTCTATGTTCATTTTCTAAAAATATAAAGAGAGAAAACTTGGCCTCGAGTGACCATGAAATCTTGCGTGTACTTTTTACCGATCGAGCACGGCCACTTGTTGACTATTTAGGTATATATACACAAAATATTAATATAAAATATTTTTCAATAAGAAAGGACGTGTGGGCCATTACATCAACACCTACCATATTTACCAACACGGTTTTAAATAGATGCCCCCATTAGTTATATTTATTAAATAAAATATGTACGTACCTCTTTATCTACTTGTTCTATCTACACTACTTAAATAAGATCTGGTGAAGTTCCAGTTTGAGTTGCAAGCCAAAAATGGAGAGCAAAGGTCTAATTCTGGTTCTGATTCTGTCTCAAATTCTAAGCATTGATGGTCTTCCTCTTTCAAGCTCCTCTTTTGTATCATCAGGTATGTATATATATATATATACATATATATTTTTAGAGTGAGTTCTTTTTTTACTGGCAAATTTCTATTGGTTTGTTTTTCAAATTAGAATCCTGAACCGCACTTTTTTTTTCTTTTTATTGAGAATGTGAACCGCAGTTCTAATAAAATTAATAAGCTTCATGTTTATGTTTAATATTTTATTTTACTTTTTTAGAACTTGCATATATATTGATGTTTAGGTGAAAAAGGACAGCATTCATTTTGGCACCTCAATCGCCATGGCGGGAGCAGAAAGCTTATCGGGGTAGTCGCATGGGTATACCGCAGACAAGGGCTGCCGCCACCTCCGCCGCCTAGGGTCAGGGGCCCAACTCATTACTTTGTGGCGGAGCCGCCGCCATATTATGCCTAGTACTGGCTGCACAATTCTTGTCCTGCACCGTTGAATCATTTAAACGCATGTGTGCATAAAATTTCAGTTTTTTTTAGCTAATTTCATGCGACTCAAGATTCATGTCAATACTGCAAATCAAGTTCCCGTCCATACAAATATTATAACTCATCTTCTCGATCCAATAGTTTCGTTTTGTATTAAATAAATAACGTGTTTTTTAAAACACACACACATTGAATAGACCGACGTAGATGTATGTGAAATGTGAATACATATATATGTATATATATATATACATATATATGTATATTATTACTATCTCGATCGTTGTTTAATAAAATAAGAAGTATTAACAAGTGTGAAATCTGAATTCGGCTTTCTGAATTTGTCTCATCCCCAGACATACACCTTGATTTTGTGAAGGATGAACGTGGAGTAATAAAACCATATGAAGAGGCCTAACTGGAACTGCTAACCCACCATTTTATATATACTAGTTAATCTGTATATGCGATGTGTGTGTATAGTTTGTCTTATCATTATCGATGGACTAAAGTAAAATTTGACAAATTACGAAGGAACTAAATTGATATTTGAATTGTTGAAATAAAAATAAAAAGTAAAAGTGTGTATTGAAATTTAAAAACAAAAGTGTAACATTAGTATCATATAAGGGTAAAATTGAGAAAAAAAAATCAGTCCTTTCCCAGCTAGGTGGTTATTATCATGCCCTCGACTTAATAGAATAGTACAGATATTTCACCTGACATCTTCAACATTCTAATGCTAGCTAAGTAGAAATGATTAGTTGATTTATTTACAAAATCAAAACTAGAGTTTGAACTTTTTTTTTTTTTTTTTATCTAAACTGTTGCAATCTTCAATTATGAATCCAAAGCTCTAAACCACGATCGTTGAGGGCATGATAGCTTAAGGCCTTCTCGAACTCGAAACACTTCCGCTGTTGATTTTGATTTATATATATACACAATACATGTGAGTGAATTAGTTAGCATATTTGGTTAAACACATCATAAAATATATTAAATAATAATATATATGTATATAATATCTGTGTGTGTATATATAAAATACATGTGCTTGGTTTGACAAAAACTCCTAATATAACTTTTATTTTTAATTATTATCATGTTTTCAGTCTTTGTTGCTCCCTACATCTACATATCGAAATCGGAATTGTGAAACATCGATCATGATTGTAAGTTAATATTAAATTTTAAATAAACATATATAAACAACTCAATTTCTAACAACCTGATTTATTTAAACAAAATTCCAACTTATATTTGTTTTTTAATAAAAATAAATAAATTCAGTTTAGTTTTAAAATAAAACTTTGATGAGCAATGACGAGATATTGTATAATGTGAATTAAAAAATTAGGCTTTATAACCAACAGTCTCAGAGCAAACCGGCCGGCCTATGAAGACGTCGATATTAACTATGAATTTAGTCAACAGTCAAACATGAACTTTCGCATTATTATTAATTTTGCAACATAAATATATACATTCATCAATCTTGATTATTGCTTCAGTTCTCCGATGGATAACACCAGGAATAGGATACTGATAGCTGCAATCCTGATTTCTCTTTTGATCCCTCTTATTGTTTCAGCTTCCCCGTCACCAGGTATCGTGCGTAATTCTTGATATTTTTTAATAAATTTTCTATCAAGTATATATATTGACAAAAAGATCAGAGCACAAATAAATTAATATTTGTTTCTTCTTTCTCCTCTTTTTGCCAACAAAGGAAATCGAGGGGCAATTCCCTCGTCATGGCATCGTGGAGCTGGGAAACTTACTACTGATAGCGGGACTGTGGGATCGGGTGCAACCGCCGTGAGTTTTAGGGCGGCGCTAAGCACTCCGCCGCCGCCAAGATTCAGCGAAACACCACCACGCTAATAGATTAAATTAAGATGCTCTATTTTTTTCAGCCGAAACTCCTTGCTTTATTTCTTCTTATTTTATATATTTAGACGTTTACAGCAAGTGTCCAGTAAGTTGAACTTTGGAAATTTTGTTTCCGGAATTTCCAGTTGGAAATGAAATACATGGTTAGATTGTTTTCGAAAGATAAATGATCAGACATTGTTCTTTACAAATGATTAGAGTATACAACATTATATATATAATTGCTAAATTATTATCCATATAAAAATATAAAAATTCCTTATCTGCACAAATAATTAGTTTTTTAATATAATTATATCATTATTTTTTTTATAAAAAAAACAGACATTTTTTGAAATACAATTAGAAATTATGATAAAATAATTACAAAGATTTTCAATAAAATGATTCATAGTTTTATATAAAAATTAACTCAAAAAATATTAGAAACAGAAAAACAATCATGCAAATATGTAATAGTTAGAAACAGATAAAATAAAACTTTTTGGAAATTTTAAAATCTCATAGGTAAATACTCGATTATCCATCATTTTCACGTCCCTGTATATATACATATAGCCGACAAATATCTGGAAGCCGCTGGGCTTGACCCTTTAATTGCTGTCTTGTTTCCTTCAGAGATTTTTTTTATAATGTTTGGGATCTTCAGTATGACTAAGAATTGCTGTCTTATTGTCCCGTATGTTACGAAGAATTTTAAATTTCTGAGTGATCTCTTAATCAAATTGTTACGTATGTGTCTTAAGTTGCAGCGATTGCCGCCAGTTTTGAGCATGAATTCTTTTTACTCTTGATTGAACGAATATGCCAGCAGCTTCATTTTAGTTGATGCTGTAGAATCCATCACTCGGTAGCCTTAGTTCTTATTGCGCGGGGACGATCGTCTACTAATTTACTCTGGGAGGTTTCGTTATTTTATTTACGAAGAAAATGTTTGGAGACAATGTATACTCAGCAATCATTTTCTTTTTTGATTTTCACTGTTGAAATATATGAATGGAGGATCTGCAAGGTTTATGCCACATTAAAGTGCTTAATGACAGAAGTTACCTTCTGCATGAAATGATGGTTATCTTTTTGGATATTTCACCAAACATACTGGAAAAAAAGACGCACTTTTAAAATAGCGGTTCTTTCGTACCAAAAAGATATCGTCAGGGCTTCTGGTTTAATAGTTGGTCCATGGAATTGGAGTCCCTCTCTGTACTGGTGCGAGTTCATGTAGTTTGAAAGGAAACGTTTCTTGTCAAAACAGTAATTTATCTTCTGAAATCCTTTTTTTATTATCATTATAAGATTAATTAGCATAAAAATTTTGTCTTTCTGAAATATTAATTAGTTTTTTAAACTCTAAATTTGATCTTTAATATTTAAAGAATTCATTTCATAATAAAAGATTATTTTCTTTATTTTGTAGGACTTATTGAATTATATCAAGTACTAACACAAGCCTATATATGTTAAAAAATAATTGATGCACAACGTATGCGAGAATACAAGCGTGAGCAGAAGCGAGAAGAGTGATAGCTTCTAATTTCTACTGCACATATTTGTATATTCTTGTATTTTGATTATTTTATTATTGAGATATTAGGATATAATTTATTTCTTTGACTTGTTAAACAATATATTTTTCTTTCACACATTCAAGTTAATATTTATCTAATACACGACCGACAAAAACTTGTGTGAGACGGTCTCGCGGGTCGTATTTGTGAGACGGGTCTCTTATTTGGGTCATCCATGAAAAAATATTATTTTCTATGCTAAGAGTATTATTTTTTTATTGTGAATATGAATAAAGTTGACTCGTCTTACAGATTAGTATGAGACGGTCTCACATAACACTCACTTTACATGATCATTCTTACCGCCATGTTATACTTTCATTCGGGGAAATTTGTTTTGGCTTTGTATAATGGCAAAAACTTGTGTGAGACGGTCTCACGGGTCTTATTTGTGAGACAGGTCTCTTATTTGGGTCATCCATGAAAAAGTATTACTTTTTATGCTAAGAGTATTATTTTTTATTGTGAATATGGGTAGGGTTGACCAGTCTCACAGATTACGGTCTCACGTGAGAGTCGCCATATTTCTTATATAATTTTTATTTTGTAGAACTAATAATTACCCGACCAAAAATTGCGACTATATAAACGGTTCAGCTCCAAAACTTCCCCGCAGCTTGAAAATTCGGAAATGGCGGAATCAACAGTAACAACTCCCTCCAACTTAACCTCCTCGGTCATAGATCAGTGGAATATTCGATACGCTCGCTTCATGAACTACAGCTCCACCGTTGTCAACCGCACTCATCCTTCTCTCACTCCTATCTCCGCCGCCTGGAAAAATCGCCGTCAAGGAGGCACTTGGATCACCACCTTGTCCGCTGCCTCACTCAAGCTCATATTCGAACGAACTGCTGAGGGGTTGGATGACGCAGTTCTAACCATTTCTCTTCGATCTCGAGTACTTGTAAGTTGAAATTTCCGGTGGAGAAAATTTCTCTGTATATGATGTAGTCTGTGCTTTTATCGTTTCACTAGTGCTCGAATCAAATCAATTAAAATGTAGTGTAGAATTTAAGCTCGGTTTAGGTGCTTGAACGAGATCGATCTGCAGCACATTGATCTCCTGTAAATATTTCTGAGATGTCGTACCCTGTGATGTCGTTAATGTACGTTATTCAGGTGCTTGAATAAGATTGAACAATCTCCTGCTATTTAACATGTAGCAATATCTATATGTGTAGCTTGCCCATTTTCTGATCATAACTTGATTTGGCTTGATATGTCTACATCGAATGGGATATACATTTTCCCTGTAAGTTGTAATTGACAATGAGAGAAGTGGACTTGGTGCTGCTTATACGTTGTTACCTTGATGTTATCTGAAATAGTCGATTGGATTTTCTCTTTAAAAGTATCCTCAGAAAAGGCTACAGAAGTTCACAGAAACAAAAGTTATTTGAAGTAATTATTTGTGGCCTCCAAATCTCATCTGAATATTTTGGTAAAGAAGAGGTTACTTTGGATTCCACTGGCAATTAAATAGTAGGTGCCACATTTAATTTATGTGAGCCCCAGAATTCAATTCATGCCAAAATCTCTAAATTTTCGATCTGTTGCATGTGATCCAGTTTGTCACGACAGCTCGTGCCCAATTTTAGTTATTTCAAAGGAAGGTCTATTTATAAGAAAAGTACAATTGTGATGTTTCTCACCATGAGAAGGGGATCCCTGACATTACTCTTCTTGTTCTCTGCAAACAGAAGTGTAACCGTGATTTTGTCCTCCAAGTCTAATGATACTCTGGCTGTATTTAGTAAATTTGGCAGGGATACTATTTTAAAAATTTTAGTTGTCTTACAGGAAGAACATCACATCTCAAAGATGTATTTTTCATGGCCTCAAGTTTCATGTGTGTCTGGGTTCCCTGCAAGGGGGAGCAGGGCTGTCTTTGTGAGTTATAAAGACGGTATTGGTCAGGCAAGTTGCTGGAACTTCTACTCTCGTGATAATTTTTCAAGGATTCTGTGATACATTTTAGAATTACCCTCACATTAAAAATTCAAGTTCATGCTTCTCCACAGATCCAGAAATTCGCACTGCATTTTCTCACCATCTTTGAAACAGAAAAGTTCATGAATGTTCTGAAGGTAAATATGGCAATTATAGCTCCTGAAACTACTTATATGTTTCCACTTGGTATAATAATTTGACTAATGTCTACTCAGGAAATTTTTCAAAATGAAAGTCCCCGACTGCTCGAGTACCCTGGACTTAAATCTGAAATATCATCCCAGGCCGAGGTATTACCTTTGGATGGACCCATATGCAGGTTAGTAGAAGTATCTACCGTTGACTTCTCGCTATCCCTTTCAATAAACTTTGTCAACAACGAAGAAGAATGACAAATATATACGGGTGGACCAGAAAATTCAATCAAAACGAATTAGTGCATCAATGAGTGTAGTTTCAACTTTAAAAAATTACAAAAAAAATTTGAAGACGTTTAGTGGGATGGTGACTGGGCAAGGTCTACCTCTGGTTATTAATTCCTTTACAAAACGAGGTCCGATGTCAAGCTTATTTAGTATCAGGTCCGATGAGGATTGGCAGTGCACGGCGTCAGCAGAAACCAGTTCCAAGCTAATGCTTCCAGTCCTTGAATCTAATGCAGTTCAAGAACAACTTGTACCTGAAACAATAAATATTCAAGAAGCCGCAGAGACAATTGCATCGTTTCCTCCCAGTTTCAGGCAGTTACTGAATAACTGTACCCCTGCAGTTGATGAGGGTACTTTGCCTCATTAGTTATATGCTTACTATGCCCGCAGTTGTTTTGTTAATTCTAGTCCTCTGGCTTACTGTTGCCAGTTAATTATCTGTGTGCAGCAAAGCCTATACAACACGAGGAAGATCTTAAAACCCAATTTATGGTACACCCTCGACCTTTTTTCATACAATATTCTCTCCTTTTTGCAAAATTCCATAGCTTTGTAAATATTGTTACATTCACATTGAGTTTGAGATAAATATTTAACCTAATCTGGTAACATGTTTCAAATATTTCTAGGTTCAAAAAATAATTGTGGGTAAAACCATTGCTGTAGTATTAATTAGATATTATCTTTCTTACAGCGATACCTGGAGGGAACTTCCTTACAAGGTATGAATTTAGAGAAGCAATCATCTTCTTTTGAATTGTTTGGTCATCCAAGGAACAAGCAAAAAATAACCGAAACAAAATTCTTTTGGATTTGTGCCTAACTACGGAGAAAACATGGTTTCCTTTAGCTAAAGGTTTGGTTTGATCTTCTAAACATGACAGAGATGATTGCAACCGTTGACAACGTCATCAATGAATTGGGATATGATATCGCTCTGTAAATGAAGCTTATCAAGTGGCACCACACTTCAATTATATATAAATATACGGTAACTAGTTGTGCTCTATCATTCACACTCGGATGTACATTTACAAGTGTGCTGAAGACAAGATCAAGCATATACTTTTACTACCTTGGAATCTTTCTGATTGGGCTTGATAGTTATTTCAAATATATGGATCGAGTGGGTGGATTTGAATCTCTCGTTTGTCATTGTTCTAATTTACATATTCGGCATCAACATAGTAACCTTAAACCACTATCTATTCTGTTTTCCTTGCCAACGAATTTGAATCTTTAGTCTATCGCATAGAATAATGATTGTGTGCATTGTAATGCACAATAAATAATCAATGCTGAACATGATCTCCAAGTACAAATCTCAGATAAAATGGAATGGTCATCTCCATTCTCAGAAATGGCAGTACATGAAAATACTATATTTCGATCAGTTAATCTGAAACAAATGCACATGTAAATTTTTCTACGACCCCACCTTGTTGGAAACGTGAATATCTCATAAATTACACATTAATCCACTCACTAAATATTGACAAAAAATAAACACATCATTAATATTTCATGGATATCAAATAAAATAACCTCAGAGAATAAATTAATGGGACTCATGGCTTCGTCTCAACAATAGCCAACAGAGTGCTGCTCAACTTCTGTATCTCCGCGGTTAACTGATCCACCTCCGTGGAAGAAATACCAAACTCATCAAGCCCATCTTTGCAATCTGAGAAAGAAGTTGCAGACAGGTAAACTCTCAAAGAAGAGTTGGGATCATTCTTAACGAATCCAAGGCAAGATTTGATGTTGTCAACCAGGGATTCGTAAGTTTCATGGCATGTGCTGTCGATGGATTCTTTTGTCTGTGGCTTAAAACTGGACGGCAGCTTGGACCCAACCATGTCGGCTATCGATTTGGCGGCTTTGGCCTTCTGTAGGGCGGCATTGAGCACATTAGTCATGGCTTGCTCCCAGGTTTTGGCTCCCTTTGCGAGAGAGTTGCAGAAGGTCTTGTCATCAGCGGTTTTGCAGAAGGGGTTGGCGGCAGTGGCGGTGGCGGAGGAGATGAAGAGGGTGGTGGCGATGAGGGCGATAGAGAAAGCAGTTGCGGTTCTCGGTGAAGCCATTGTGTTTCTAGGGGGGACTTTGATTATTATTTCTCTCGCTTATTCGTCCTTTGAGGCGTTTGAATGCCAATGAAGGACGTAATATTAAAAGGGTAATTGGGTTTTGGTTTGTAGTTTGATTAAATAAGTGTAGGAGTGAAGGCGAAGGCTGCGTTATTTTCTCGTTTGTTTTTGGTTTTTCGTGGCTTTCCTAAATTAGGTGTGGATTTTATTGGATTGTGTTGATAACGGTGTGTGTTTGGTTTCCACTTTTGAGCCTTGAAGTTCGATGAGCCATTTCTTTGACTCATGGAATGGAATAATTCTCGAGAAACTTAACTGCCATAGATAATGTAATAACTCGGAAGGATCCGACGTATATATCATATATGAGTGTAAAGTTAATAATATAACCTTAATATTAATATATTTATCGTGCGATAGCGACAAGAGTTTCTCTCATATTTTTCTTCAAATTGAAATTTTAAATGTGTTTTAGATTCAAAATATGTTGAATAGCTTAATGTAAATGATTTTCATTTATATCCACTTTATGTTAGTATTTTCTTTTCTAATCAAAACATGTTAAAATGGAAACCCTATACTATAGTAAAGTCACAGCCCATCATTTCAGATATGAAGCGAACCTTAACCGTGGGCATAATTTTTTAAAAAATTCGGACCCAAGAAATAAATCACATTTCTATATCTAATATAATCAGGAAAAAATGATTTGTACGAAAAAGTATAGCAGATACATGAATGATGAATCATTCATTTCATATAAAACATAATACCAAATATATCCAAATTAGAAACCGATCGTTTATAAAATATAATAACTCGAAGATTACAACTTTATGTTGTGAGTAGGATGAATTATTATTTCTAAGAAATATACAAGATCAATTCCTTTTCCCCCTTTTTTTGGAGTCGGATCAATTTCCAGCGTAAAAATGACCAGAGAGATTCTCCATTATGGCCAACTGCATGTTCTCGGATGGTTTCCAATGGCGTTTCCTTTGATTTATAAACCAATTGTTGATTTGCTTCTGATCTAATCCCGTCGATTCCGCCAAAGATATCTTATCCGCTTCCTGCACATAAATCCAGCTCATGGTTTATTAGAAGAAAAACTCTCGATCGACTTATTCGGAGTTCACCAGAGAATACCTGAAGATAATGGCTGCGGATACCACGACATAACAAAATAAAAAATAAAAAAACCTAGTGCATACATCTTCCCCAACAACATAAGCTTTAATGGTATACTAACCGTTGGATATGGCCATTTGGAGTGCACATTCCACCACTCGAGCAACATTTGCCTAGCCTCCTTTGGTAGTTTTCCTTTCTTCTTCTTCTTAGAAAACTCTTTCTGTAGACTACTAATATGGCTACCATACCTCTGCAAAAGCCTGTCCTTCAGCTCACGATCTTCTCCCTTCATGGCGGCGTCCTGAGTCTCTGTCTCGCCTCCGCTTAAATCCTCTTCCGATGATAGACCCCCGTCATCTACAATTAAACTTACATAATCAATGCAAGTACTAAAAGATTGATCTCGTCCCATAATTCAAATGATTTAATCATCACCACTTGATGTGCAAACAGATAGGATATCTGTTAAACATAGGATCAATTCGGGTATGTATCAGGACATCGAATCGAGTCGGTAACACGTCACTTCAGAGACTAAAAAAGCTTCAACTTCATATAGAATGCTGCAACTAAACCGTAATTACATATAAATAATTTGGGCTAAACCGCGACAACCATATATTATCAAGTACGATGAAGGAACCAAATTTCATGGGTCACATAGAGAATGGAGCAAAGACTAGGAACATAGATTAATCAACGGAAGTTGTCCATTTGATTAGTCGGATTATTGGGCAAATCTATTTCGTTAATCCCACTATTTTATATATTAATAATAAGCTTCAAAAACAAATTAAAGTTTATTAAATTGCACGTGGTATATTTTATTAGACGAGACACTACTGGATGGGACGTAGACCCCACGGTACAATGGGCACAGGTTCTATGATCCTACCCGAGTTTCAAGACTCCAAATTGAAACCGCAAATTATCAAATTCAAAATGCATGTCCAGACAAGTTTCCCCGATGACCAGACCACTACCTCATTTTTATTTTTAAATAATAATGTGGCACGATGTTCAATGAATATGTTTGATTTGACGACATTAATGCAAAAATCTGGAAAGAACAGGTGGTGTGCATGTGTGTGTAAAGATAATGAATGTGGGCCGGGCCTTCAGCGTAAACCCCGGGCGTCCATGTGAAAATTCGACCACCCGCCTTATCCGGGCTTTTTCACATTATTATCGAAAAGTTGATACTACCTTCCCATAGCCCCCCTTCGTCGTCGTTGTTTCACTCTGCAAATACAAGAAGGCGTTTACTCCAGCAAATGGTCTCTACAACACCATTTGGGATTCTTACATGCCAGCCAGCCAGCCATTTCATGTCGTAAAATCATTTCATTTTTTTTAATGGAATAGTTTGCAGATGAATTCTCTATCCCGGGAGCCCCTTTGAATAGAGAGACGTGAAGAATATAAAAGAAAAAAAGTGTAACTTTTCTCTTAACAGAGATAAAGATTAAACTAAGTAAAAGAGCTGTGCCAGCAAACAGATTTAAGATCAGATCCCGATTGTACTTAAACCACATACAAGTACACTTTGCACTCAATTATTTAATCGAATCGACAATGCAAACTCATCAAAGGTTATAATAATCCTTAAAAAATACACAACAATTATATGTAAATAACACATTAATGAATATGAACAATGACATCATCAGAAACCCCATTTGATCTAATATATTATGTTATGTCAAACCACCATACCATAATCAAATACTCAACTTTACAGCTTAATCAGCAGGGTGATCGATGTTTTCATATTCTGTTAAGAGTCCATTTGAATAGAGTAATATTATATGTACTGCCAAATTTTTACTACACAAAAAATTCATTTATCACAATCTAATATAAATTTAATACAAAATCTCGTGATATAATTATTGTAAATATCGTTGTATCATTTATATGTTGTATATTTAGCAGTATTTATTTATTTGAATAAATATATTTTCATTTTTTTTAAAAAAAACATGCAAATTCATTCTAAAAAATTGCTCCTAAAAGTATTGTTTTGAGAAATCAAATATACGTTGCATGCATTTCTTTGTTAAAATAAGGGAGGAGATTTACCTAAAACTTACTTAACTAAACATCCCACCCAGTCGGTGGGCCGTTCTATGCGTTTCAACTCAAACCTTTTACTGAAAAAATGAAAAAAAAAAAGCTTAGAAAGTCTATTTTTCTCTGCTGCATCTAAATCTAAATATTAGAAATGATTCTGCTCTTTTTAAATAAGTATTTAGGAAATAATGGTGTTTTTCAAGGTGTGATTACCGTGCCCAAACTAATCCTAAATACATGCAAGATAGCTAAATATTTAAAGTAAAGCTTGTTCAAGCTGGAAATATTCATCTTTTTCATCTTCTGCAAGCACATATTTAATTAATAAAGTGGTTCAATTATATCAACTTCATAATCAAAGAGAAGACGTAGCTCTTTAACTTCCCACCAATTAGCAATTAGACACTTTCCAAATTCCAATGTTCATTTCTCGTATTTCATGCCAACAAATAATCCCTTGGAACTTGAAACTCCATCACAAGTGTCGCCATATGTATATTGCATATAGCACCACAATTCAAGAACCAAAATTCTTAAGAAACTTCCCGTCATCCATCAAATGAAAAATAAATATCAAAATTTTCCATTCTATCTCAACAAATGCATGACAATATTCATATGCTGCAAAGCTTTGTTTTCGTGCACATTTCAAACCAAAAATAGGCTTAAACATGCACCATCAAGGTCATCGGTACTAATCTTCCTCAACTGGAGAACGTGAGATGTTATATCTGAAAACTTCACAAATTAAAACTTGGAAAGTTTTTTGAAGCATGTTTCTTTGTTCTTTCTCATTGTAGAAACAAACGGTAAATCCATTCACAATGGTGAATATATAAATCCCATTTTCGTTAAGATCCTAGTAACCCAAGAGAACCTTGATTCCCTAGATTGATTTTATTCCAAGATTTAGAATAAATACATTGTATAAAATATATCTTGAAAACACCATTCATTCTTTAAATTTTCAGAAAATTGATAGCGAAGTGAATGGTTTTCAGGCAAGACCAACTCTACTGATAACTGACTAATGTACTGAAACAGAAGTTGATTCTTTTCAGAAATATCTAATCTATTGAATAAAATGACTTGAGTATAAAAAATAATCGATAAAAATAGATAGGAAATGAACCTAATAAAAACTCCAAAGGAAAACCAAAGACAACAGAACAAGGAGACAAGTGTTCACAGTTTTGCAGAGTTTTTTGATTGTGGAATACCCCTTGACTTTTCGTTTAAGGTTTACTCTTAACTGTACAAACAAGAAAAAGAGATCACATGTCACAGTAACACTTACAGACATTCCATAAACTAATTAAAATATATAGATCAGCAGTGTCTGGAAAATATTTCTGAAGAAAAATTTTACACTTTCTTTATATTACTGTTATTATAAGTTATTTAAATTATAAACTAAACAAAAGCAAGAACCTTGAGAAACACCGGCAACCAACAAAGTTGAGGGTTTATGATTTTTCGTTATTAGGGTCAGAATTCTATATATAAAATCTGAACACAGAACAAACGCATGGACAATAATGAATTAAATGATCTCGTCTGTAAAGTACACAAACAAGAGAAAAGACATCCGTAACTGCTGGGAGAAAACTCATGAATATGACTTACCTATGCTTAAATTGCAGAGTTGGGTTTCGATATTGTTTAGAAAAGATGTAGCTTCTTCGAATGGTTTTGACAGATCCGACTTGTACTTCATCAGTATGTCGCAATATGTTTCCTTCAAGGAAAAAGTTCCGACTTTCAACAACTGCAAACGATGAAATATACTGGTGTGTGTTTTGTGCGTGTTTTTTAGAGAAAGAGTCGGAGAGAGATACCATAAACTCATCGAGTTCAGGATCGATTCCTATGCACGTTGCAACTGTATCTTGTCTATATAAATCCTTCTCTCGCCGGATTTCGTCCAGTAAACGAGCTATCTCTGGAGGAGCTCCAACCTTCAGATATAATACAAAAAAGAGAAATTTACAGCTGACTCCAAACCTTCTGCTAGTATGAATAATAATAAAAAAGATATTTTTAAAACCATCCACCAAAAACCCATGATTTTTATTTGAAATCATCACAGAGAAACCCACAAAACCGTGATCGAATAAGTACACCAGCTACTCATAAACAGCAAAGACGTGTATAAAAGAATCAGTTCTTGAAAACACCTAGGAAAAACAAATTTTTTTAAAATCATTTAAACCTTCTGGCAGTCAATATAGGCGTCGAGTAATTTTGTGTAGGAAGGATGTGAAGCGATTCTGGCCTTAAGCATCCTGGAATCAGCCTGTTCATTTTCATCATCCCCTTCTCTTTGATTCTGAAAATTAATGGAAGCTGATTCCGATGGCACCGAACTCTGAAATCCCAATCCTTCCGATCCAAACACCGGAATCCGGTGGCGCTGGTCGGGGGAGTAGACAAAAGAAGGGTAGTAATATTGCTGGTATTCAGCTGGAATTATAAGATTCTCGGGAGACATTAAAGCCTTGTCTGCGTAGTCATGATCGGTACTTGTCGAATGAATTCCATATATTTCATCCATATATACAGATTCAGAACTCGTCAAATGTTTCCGCTGCAGTGAGAATATATGTGTTCGAAGAAACTTCACGCAACACTTTAGCAATAAATAGATTATCCTTATGTACTCCGAGGAAGAAAACTAAACAACATGACTGTTCGGAATGTCAGAGCTCTCCACAGCGCTGGCAGCGCCGGTGGCTGTGGCGGCGGTGAAAGGGTTATGGCCGTGACTTAAAATCAAACGAGAGGTTTGGATCTTGAAAGGTGCTTGAGGGAAGTATAATTTGTAGATGAAATGGAAACAAAGCATATTATTACCCAATAAAACCCTTAAATTACTGATTTTTGTATATTTATCGATTTTATATTATTATTACTAAATAATAATCATAGTAAATTCTGAGAAAATATATTTTAGTTGATGTATTAATATGAACTAAAACATCCACATTGTACATCGTAGAATACATAGTTGTGATCTACAAATTTGTTTGTATTTATATTGAAAATTATCAGATAAATAGTTTGTCTCCCGATATAAAATACATCATATGTTGCTGTGTGTGTATACATATTAAAACAATTAAATTAAGTAATAATTTCTGAAATTTAAAAGATCATATTAAAATTAAAATATTATTTTTTAATTATTAATCAAATTGTTCCATCTCATTAAAAATAAATTTATAAAATCGTCTTACAACATCTTTACTCAAAATTTTATAGCGTTAATATCATATAGAACATGTAGAATTTGTTTGATAAAAAAGAATTCAAAACTTTTATAGCGCAATGATCCAAAAATTAAAAACAAAAAAAAAGGGTAGAAAAGAGTGCATAAACAAAGCAAAAACAAGTTGGGGGCAATGTTTGATTGATGGATTGATTTGATGTGATCTGATATGTTTGCAGTTAAAGCTGAGAACAGTATTCATTCATTTTTCCATTACCCAAAACCAATTTTATCTCCGTTTGTTTTATTGCTCTAAAACTGCATTTTGATACATTATTTTTTCAAATTTACCATATTAATATATAATATCAGCTTTTATGGTCAAAACAAGTTTATGTTATTTATTAATGGCTACACTTGGATCAAAGCTCGTTTAGTTTATGGAATTTAATTTTTATTTTCCATTTTACAGTAAACATATTTTTTACATTTATTATGGCTTCCTTGTAAATTATAAATTATGTGAAGAAAATCATGATTTTATTGTGCAACTTAAGTCATAAATTTAATTTTAGATGTATGTTTTATTTATTTATACTATGCATGCTATACTATCTATATTCTAGATAAATCATAAGTTGTAGAATTTAATGTCACGATATCTGTACTTTAAAGGTGCGTTTATTTGAGTTGATAGGATGAGATATGATAAATAATTATTAAAATATTAAGTGGTATGTGGAATATTATTTAACAAATAGTAATACGTTTGGTTTGATTGATTGAATTTGAAATAAGATAATAAATTATTACTTTGTTTGTTTTAATAATTGATGAATATAATAAATAAAAAAATATATCAAGGATAATTTTGTAATTTTTGATTAAATAATTTAATTCATATGAGATAAACAATTAAGATATAAAATACAACCAAACGACGATGAGATTTAATTATTTACTCCAATGTATCCAACAAAATACACCCTTAACTATATATATTTATCTTTATATATTAAATATTATTATATAACAAATTTATATACAATCTTCCACATAATAATTTTACAAATTATAAAAAAATAACAAATATTTTTCATAAAAATTATTCGGAATATAAATATTGACTTAACTCCAACAATAATTATTTATACACAATAATTGCATAATATTATTTATATATATAGACCCATACATGAGTACAGAGGCGGACAAAATTTTCACACAGCGTAATACAAGGCTACCTTAATGTTTACTCGTACATACTTATCTGGAAATTCTGTTCTGATTAATCTTATTTAAATGATCAAATAACAACTAATAAAAAAAATACGATGAAATATTATAAATCTAAAATTTCCATATTTAAACAAAGATTTTAATTAATTATATTTATATCTTATAAAAACCATCTTTAAATTATAACATAATGTCTAAATATTTTAGAGAAAATTACTCTATCTATCTATGCAACCAAAAAAGAGCATTGCAAGGTGTAAAGTACATCTTAATAAATTAGTGTTGTGTTTAGAATATTAATTAATTAACGAAACCTCGTTCCTTTAATTGTTTAATTAAGCACTCACTTTAATCTCAGACCCTGAAATTAAGAGGGAAACAAGCTTTGTTAAAAAGCATAGCCTATTAAAATAAAGTGATTATGTATATAATATAAATTATTATAAAGTCACTTCCCAGAAACTAGCTTACTCAAATTAATTAATAATTTCTTTATGATTTGAATGTTGCGCTCAACCAATTTTTCCCAACTGTTTGACTCTAAAAATAATAATAATTTTTTTATATCGGTATATATTTAAAAAAATAATTAGTCGGGAATGTTCCGAGTTCGTGGTCAAAAGATGAACAAGATTCTTAACCATTTTAGGAGAAAGTGATATTATTTTATATTGTAGTCATTTATATATACGATAATAATAATAATAATAATAATAATAATAATAATAATCAACTTGGATCGTATCAATTGATAATTGTTCAGCATAATCGTGGAGGCTTGGAATTATATTCCCATTATTCATCCTTTAAATTTTATATCCAAAACAAATATATAATTAAATATTTGAATCTACCAGCTAGAATGTATAATTTTATATATGGTGTTTGATTACTTTTCTATTATATTGCTAAACAAAATATGGATTGATCGGTAGCTGATAGGGAGTGAAATTTCATATATGGTTTTATCAAATCTTTTATTATATTCTATATATTTAAAAAAAAATGAATTCTACAATTAATTATAATATCTGAATGTGAAAAATAAAATAAAAAAACCTTACATATTAAACCTAGACAGGAAATGAAAAACAAAATCGTGAGATGTGTGGTGCATATAAGATATAGTAAATTCTGTATGGCAAGAATCATAAAATCATGAAATATATTTAGAATTCCGAAAGAAACATGTAAAATTTATATTTATCTCACGTCAATTGGAAAATGAGTTGGGAAATTTAGAATGTGACATCGGGTAATGTTTTTTGAAAATATAAAATAAATATGTAGCTCAAAATATTTATTAATTATATAGTTGAATTTGGAGTGGAGGATAACATTGCACACAGCTCCGTCTAAGTGGGCTGACCCTAATCGGGGATATAGCATTTTGGGTTTTTATTGTGTAAACGATTGAGATTCGTGTGTGTGTGTGTGTATTGATTATTGTGTATGTCTAGTTTTTATACTGTCTTCAAGATAGTGATTTAATTCAAAAAAGTCGTTATGAGTCTAAAATAATATGGATGTACCGTGTATGTTGTGACTCATGGGGTTTCTTTTAAAAGTTAGATTCATATCTAAAAGTTGTTCAATTCGGATCGGTACTGACTAAATTTTATAGAGTAATGTATGTGAACTTATGAGATGTTTGAATCAATTTGTATATATTGTGATTAGTGGAAGATTAATTGATTTGGGGGGAAAGTTGGTGATTCGTGTGAATAATTAGTGGGATTCACTGATATCAAAAGCATGCAATATACATGATAAACGTGTAGTCAACCATAGAATGCTTTATATTGTTTAACTACACGATAAGTAATCATTCTTGAATTTTAATTTGTATGTTCCCAGCAAGGCAAAACTTTCTTAAGAATAGTTTCTTCTCTATTTTTTTTCCATCTGCTTAATTATTGCATTTAAATTTAACGGGGCAGTCCAAATCAGAGTAGATCCAGGTGAGCAACTTGAATGGTGGAAAAGAGGACATAGTGGATAATGATTTAATATATATTCAAAGGATTTAGAAATTGTTAAAAGGCAAAAAGAAAAGAAAAGAGAGAGCATAATTTATTATAATACATCATATTTATCTTGAATGATTTTCATAATCTGAAAAGACGCATCTGGCTCTATTCCAACTATGTATCCACAAATTCTCAAGATCACCATCTATTTAAAACCCTTTGTTCCTACTAACCACGGCAAGCCCAGGATCAAATTTATAAGCAATGAAAATTTACCGATCGCTCATTTTCAAGAAGAAGATATATGTGAACAGCCAAACTGATCGATCAAATTTATAAGCAATGAAAATTTACCGATCGCTCATTTTCAAGAAGAAGATATATGTGAACAGCCAAACTGATCAACTCTACTTCTGTCTGGAACTGTATTTCACCGCCCACAGCATTGTAATCTTTTAACCTTTTGACAGCCACCACAGTTCCATCATGCAACTGGCCTTTGTACACAATACCAAATCTTCCCTTCCCCAGTATATTCTTTGAGTTGAAATGGCTCTTTGCAGCTCGGAGTTCCTTAAATGTATAATTTCTTGAGTGGCCGAAATATACCTCAGGATCATATTGTTCTGCCAACAAAATGTAAGTTCTCGTAAGCTGCTCCGGGTACGCAACAAACATGTTAAGTTGAACTTACCATTAACATCGAAGAAAATATGCTGATTGTGTCTACATCTCCACAAACTGAGCAAGCTAACAATAATGATTATTGAAAACACGGCGACAAAACTCGTTCCAAAAGCAATGGCAACACGGCGTTTTGCTCTTATGTTTGATTGTTCTGGAAAAAAGATAGATATTTAGACTCCATAGAAGCAATGAAATGCTCGGGGAGGAAGTGAAATATACCTTTAACAGCATCTGGTGGGAAGGACCACCACTGTGGATATAGTACAGACAGAGCAATTGTTCTGAGAAGTTAGCCCACAAATCAAGGAATTTCTGACTACTTCGAAATGGAAAATTCCAGCAATGAGACAGGTATAATGCAAGAGATGATCCGTCAAAGAAACACAGAGATGACCTACTTAAATGTTCGGGCAGAAATTTTGGCAAAGGACCATTTAAATCATTGAAAGAAACGTCCCTGAAAGAATTCATAAATAATGCAAGTATTTAATTATTCAAGAATGTTTGGGACTAATTGGTTTACTTACACAATCAACATTGGTTTACTTACACAATCAACATTGATCGGGAAACGGGAAATCGAAAGGAGCAACATACACAAGGGTAAGGCTTTCGACTTTGGCAAGAGAGTCGGGTACCAGTCCGCTGAGGCTGTTGTTGTTAAGATGCCTCTCTTGCTCGAAGGATAGTGGAATATGAATCAATGTAAAGAACATGCAAACGCCAAATTTTTAGGGCAAAGTCTTAAAAACTCGCAGATAATTCAAGTTCTTCAGATTGCCCAGAGAATCCGGTATTTCACCAAACAGCTTTTTGCTGGACAGACCGTGTTTGAAGCTTTTCTAATTTTACAATGACATACGGAATTGGACCTGAAATATTATTGTTTTGCAGCAACCTACGTATGCCCAAATGGGAGAAATAATCAGCTCGTTAGTTACAATGGTTCAAAGAACATTTCAGTGAGTTGAATACTTCACATTAAGGGAACATTTAGCATAAACGAGAACATTGTGGACATGAATAACTTACACAGACTGCAGATTAGTAAGATTTCCAATCCTAGACGACAAGGTTCCAGACAAGCTCAGGCTAGGTAGCCCTCTGATACAAGTAAAATTTACCATCAAGAATCAGTTATAGACATTATTACTTCATATGACTTTGTAATCACATTTCAGAGTATATCCCATTTTAGCTAATGGCGAAGTATGATGGCACGCATATTGTCTCCGTCCACTTCGTAAAAGAGATCTGTAAAAGCAAGAAAGAATACAAACTAATTACTGCCGGTACTCATTTTGATAAATCTTGCTCCCAAACTTGTTATCAAACGCAGAGCGGATCTAGCAGGCTATAAGATGAACAGGTTTCGAATTTTATAAGTAGTTGTCTGAAAAATCAGGACTCCCCCAACTCCAAAAAAAAAAAAAAACCAAAAAAAAATTCATTGAGTCGCTGTCTATCCCGTCTAGTCCCCTCCAGCGAATTCTCGGATCGGCCCGGATTCTGAGCTTAAAATATTACGGAAAAACCTACCTAGATAGAAAAATTTCTCTCATTTTCCAGCAAGAGGAGTGGTGATAGCAATTAGCAACTGACAGAGCAGAAACATAGCCATCCTAGGAACAAGTCACCATCCTCCAGCTACAAGGATCTACAGAAGTTGCATCCCAATACTCCATCACATTATATGGATCATGTAAATCACTCTTTATAGCTATCAGAGCTACAACTGCATCCCGTTAAAGAAATCAAATAGTTTGTTAAATACACAACATAGCCAGTAATTATGAATACGCATTCATCCTTCGGTTCTTTCCCATAAGCAGAGCACAGTAATTACCCATACATTTTCAACAATAAAGATAAATGGTACTAATATGTGCATTTGCAACATAAAAGTACTACTCTAAAGTATGAGAATTGAAGTGATATGCAAGAAGAAAAGAGACAGAATCTGGCTAAAACAATAGTAGCAATTACAATTATAGTAAATACACAGTGGTTAGTTTTCAAAGAAACAAAATTTCAAGTAGCCATCAAGCATATAGAAGTTGAAAAGGATCAAACTTTTACCATTTTGTGAAAAGCAAAATATGAAATTTCCAAAGTACCTTCATAACTTACTCCAGAAGGAGATAGAATTGAGTAAGAGCCCTCCATTAATATAAAAAAACACCAATCTCGGTAACAGATAAATCAACTATTCCTTTCTCTATAATCTCCACTGATTTCACCTTCTCTGCAAACTTTTGATTTGGCCTCAAGAATAAGCCATTTTCATTAATGATACGCATCCTCCACTCATTGAATAATTATTATCCAAACACCTCAGCCAAAAAGGAGCCCACAATAACCCGAACCAATAAAGCAAGGCCTTGTTTAGAAGAAGGCGGGGTAAAACCAATAAAATGTAGGGAATTTTCTTGAAGCTGCAAAAACAGACAACAGACCTGAAATTTCAGGAGCCTTGAGATTTGGGAATCCTAGCTTGGGAATTCCATGCTGATTATTATTCAGAAATCAGCTTCAACTATGTGATTATTGTTCACAAATCACAACATATCCACTAAAGATTAGAAGCATCCACTCTATAGCTGTGACACACATCAGCGTTAGATGAAATGAAATGTATAAAAGTTAGGTACTAAATATTATTATTGAGTTATAAAAAATGACTAAAAGATAGTTCAATTTTTTTGGGGTGAATCAAAAGACTCACTTTATATTTACATTCAGTGATTAGAACTGAAAAGACGTGTGTGTTTTGAAAATATATTTTTCTAAAATATAATGAGAAATCAAATAATGCTTAGAGTTCAAATGACATTTATTTTCGTTTGATGATTGATTTTTTTTTGAAGATATAATATGCAGTATATTGAAATTTTATGAATTTTTTAAAATATAACATAGTAATAGACATTTTTTTCTGGAAAAATAGAAAATCTATTATATTATATTATATTATATTATATATATATATATATATTATATATATATATAAATAGCCAATCTTTTTAGAATTGTGATTTGTCTTTTAAGTCTTTCATTAATTTATAGATTTTAATTAATTATTAATATTAATCTATTATTATTATTATTATTATTACCTATATAATCTATTACCTATCTATTACCTATATAAAAGAGCCAATCTTTTTAAAATTATGATTTATCTTTTAAAGACAAAAACTTGTGTGAGACGGTCTCACGGGTCGTATATGTGAGACGGATCTCATATTTGGATCACCCATGAAAAAGTATTACTTTTTATGCTAAGAGTATTACTTTTTATTGTGAATATGAGTAGGGTTGACCCGTCTCACAGATTATGTTCCGTGAGACGGTCTCACATGAGACTCACCCTCTTTTAAATCCTTCATTAATTAATCTATTTGTCTCTATTACTATATATTAATGAACTTTAATTATCTATTATCTATATGACATATATAATTATATTATATTATATTATACCTATATAAAAGATTCAATGTTTTTAGAATTGTGATTTATCTTTTAAATATTTCATTAATTAATATATTTTAATTAATTATTGATATTAATTAAAATATATATAATCTATTTATTTCTTTTACCTATATATTAATGAACTTTAATTATCTATTACCTATATAAAAGAGCCAAATATTATTATTATTATTATTATTAGCTATATAAAAGAGTGAATGTTTTTAGAATTGTGAATTATCTTTATTTCATTCATTAATTTATAGATTTTTATTAATTATTAATATTAATCTATTATTATCTATATATCTATTATTATTATTATTATTATTATTATTATTATTATTATTATTATTATCTAAAGAGTCAATATTTTTAGAATTGTGATTTGTCTTTTAAGTCTTTCATTAATTTAAATTGTGATTTGTCTTTTATGAATTGTTGTTTTGAACCAAAACATTTTGATGATATTGTATATTCCTTTATGGCTTTGTGATGGCTGAGATGATTTATCCATAATTAAATTTGTTCACTCTTATAACATTACATGTAGAGCAATTATTATTACATCAAAGCAAGCTTTAAAAAATTGAAAATAAATCAATAAAAAGCGTGTTGCTGCAATTGTTTCAATTATGTTACCAAAATTACCAATGGGTTTGATTGCACCAATTGTGTGAAGCTGAATATCGAGATCGTCCTAAGGTACTGCAACTGTAATTAACTTTACATGCTTAAAAACATTTAATTATTTTTTTAAACTTTCTCACAATTAATTTTCAAGTACAAGATAACAATGCTGGTCCAAAATGAAAATGAAATAGCTAGAGTGACGTTGTTCGAAGAGATTCCTGATACATTTATTGGTTGCTCCATCAAAAAATAATTGACATGTATACTAAGACAAATTAAAATATTTATTTGAATAATATTATAATAATCTATTACATATTCCCAATAACTACAAATTTTATATTGCATAAAAAAAGTAACTTGGAGCATGTAACAATACTTGATCAACAAAGAAAATAAGATCACAATTTTCTTTTCAAATTAGACAAGTCTGTCTCGACTAAAAATAGAATAACATCAATAATTGTGGATGGATTGGAGAAACGATAACTCAAGAGAAATACTGGTAAGAAAACAAAGAACTGAAATATCAATAAATATTAAGAAAAGAACGAATGCAAAGGAAAGGGCAAAACACGTATAATATGAAAATAAGAAGACACGAAATACTAAAGAAATGACAAAACCACATAAAAAGAAAAAAAAATCATCATGTTCCAAAGGAGAAACCATAAAATTCAAGATAATGAAAAAATAGATGATTTCAGTAAAATGATGAGGAAACTTAGACAAAACAGTCGCACAGAGATGACCCAAAAACTGAAAATTAAACAAGGAAAAAAATTGATAATGCTTTTTTATATCATGAATATTCAATAGAAAATGGTTCTTTCGATTTCACTCAATATAAGTATTTTATGTTCACTTATTCGTTACAACATTTATTCACCACGTGCAACGCACGTGTTACTTGCTAGTATCTATAAAATTGTGAATTATTGGCTTTGTTTTTCAACTGTGAAAAGATAAAAAAATAATCTCTTTATCAGTATAAATCTAAAAACTCGATAAGGATATATATGTAAAATTCTAATTGTTGGAAGGACATAAAAGAAATATCAAAATTTTATATTTATTCAACCTAATATATAATTAATAATTAGTGAATTATCACATTATACATTTATTATAGTAATTTATATCACTTCAAGAATAAAATGTAACACCTATATTAATTAATCAAATAATTCAATGTTATACTACCTTTAAATTTTTGTCTTTTTAAATTTTCTCTCTATATATTTTTTTGTTATAATTTTTGTGCAATTTCTGATTAAGTAATAAATTATAGTATCACAATAAGATATAAGAAATATAATAATAGAATAACATGATAAGTATAGAATAACATGATAATATGAAGTTTGATATTAACATTTTTTTTATAAGTTTTTAACTTAGAATTAAAAGTAAATGGTTTAATAAATTAAAAGCAAAACAATTATTCTTTTTAGAAAAATAAAAACAAAGATTGTCCAAATAACTTTCTTGAATGTTTGAAACTTAACTCAAAAAACGAATCCCCATGCCCAGCGAATTGTTGTCGCCTTAGAAAAGCGGTATATTCTCTAGTCTACCACAATCTCTGCTGGTTGTAACTCACAATAAACTATTCATTAATATCTAAGACATAAAAAATATAAAAGAAAAAATTTCACCTAAATAATCTGATTCATTAATTTGGAATCTCGGAGACTTCATTAAAAGGGCTACTGCCTCATTTATGTCACGTTTAAACAACACAATTTTAAATATTTATTCCTACAATCAAAGCAATAAACAATGAATTCAAAGTTCAGGCAGCTGCAGTGATACATTCAATGGCCTGTTTGCATATACCGGTCATGGTTGCCTCAGGTCCATAGACCTCTATAGGGATCCCGATTTCTTCTCCAAGAGTTCTCATCCTGGCAAGACCTTTCTGGTAATTCGGACCACCCCTTCGAACATACAGACTCATCCTTGCCGCCTTAAGTTTTGATTCCTATGACAGGAGCAATAATGTTAGGGCTTGAGCATCTGGTGTGGAGATAGAATAACAAATGGATGCTGAAGTTTCAGTACCTTTTCTTTCAGAGCTCGAATGATGCCATTAAACGTGGCAGCGACATCAGTGAAATTGGCGATCCCACCACCTATCACAAGGGCTCGTTTCTGACCATCAGGATCGGCAGTTGCACACTGTAAATTATTCACTAGTCAATATGTTGGCTGAAGTATATGAAAAAAGTGTATTTCAGCGCTTTCTACGTGGATTTTCTCAGATCTTCCATCAACCAAGATCTTGAGGACTAAAGAAAGAAAATAGGCAAGGTACAATCCTCACATCAATTACAACTCTGGCATACTGCAATACTTCCTCTTCATTGGGAGCACCACTGTATTCTGCATAATTCCCGAGCTCAGAGGCGAAGCCAAGATCACCAACCTAAATCCGAATATGATTAATTTTACGACAAACTGTTTCAAGAGCATAAAAAAGGACCAAGAATGAGGAACACATACGGTATCTGCATAGATAACACTAGCGCCTCCTCCAGCAACCATAGTCCAGATTCGTCCTTTCGGGTTCAAGACTGTGAACTTCAGAGATGCACTAGTCTGAAGGAGAAATGATAAGAGAAATAAATAAGCCTTTACCGTAGATTATTAATATACAGACTCGGCATTCATTATATCACACAATTTGTTGCATTCTCAATGTCTATTGTATCCTTAATTAACAAGATTCACAAGGGGTTGAAAAGGAGAGTAGATGCATTTTTAATCACCTTTTCATCAAGTCCATGAATAAAGCTTTCTGTAGGGCTCATAACTCTTCCAAACGGCATCGGAAATTCAATATTTCCCCATCTGTAAGGTCAAGATTTTGTAAAAACCATCTAATATTAGCATGGTATTCTTATAGGTGATATTAAGCCTAAAAAATAGAAGAAGATTAATGAAAGAAAAATAAGTTCACTTTTTAAAGTTCTTGAAAGCAGCTGTATCATCAAGCTCCCCTCTCATATCCAAAGGATAAGGCTTTTCATCAACCAAGGTAAAAGGATTCATCTCAAGAAAAGTGAAGTCCAAATCTAAGCCAAAAAATATCTCAAATCATTGCCACAAGGCTTGAAACCAAGAGAATAT